>NC_142751.1:13122508-13287508 GCF_051943395.1 Hippocampus bargibanti
ACAAGGAAAAGGGGAGGCGGGAATCTGTTGCACAAAATTCACTCAATAAAAAAGCCTGTGCTTGTTCTTTCGAAAAAAAAAAAAAAAAGCCGCCATCTTTGTAGTTTTAAGCTGCCAGCATCACAAACACATGCAGTTTTCGTTCCGAAGCTAACAGCTAACGAGGACAGCGCGAAAGCTCCCTGCGTACGACGATTACTACTATTACGATATATTCCGTTACAGTGCATTACAGCGTCCATTTTTTTTTTATTATTTTTTTGCTTTGTGTTTGTTATAAGCGTCCTGTAATTCACGTTTACCGGAAGCGTTGTGCTAATGCGTGCGAACAAGGCAAGCACGCGTGCGTAGTTTGTTTGGCAGCTTTGGGTTGGGAAAAAATTGGCTGGAAATTTTCCATGGGGGAACTGAGCTGTGAATTTTGAGTAATATGACAGATAATAATAACAATGATAAATTATGTATAGTAGATTAATTGTGATTATTGAAAACATTGATAAGTGATACCATGGCTTACAAACTTAATTGGAGATAAGAGTGTGTGAGGTGAAAAATGTGTATCCCAAAAATTAATTTCCCATAGGAAACCATTAAAATGAGAATAATCCGTTCCCAGGTCCCCATAAAACATACTTTTCTACTTTTCTAAGCCTTAAAACTACAAAAAATATACCTTATTTTATGTATAATAAATGTGCTATGGTATTATAATTAAAGAAATAAACTGGACTGTTTAATAAAGTGGTTTTATTTACCTTTGTGATGGTCGTTGATGGCTTGATGGAATGGAGTGGCCGGTCTCATCAGCATTAAACACTTGATGAGGAATATAGCCTTCTTCTTTCACCATCTTGAGGAATGATCCCTTGTAGGTGCTTTCTCTACGATATTTTAACCTTGCAGTCTACACTCTGCCTTTGAACTATCAAAGTTGAAACGAGTCCAAATGTCACTGTTTTCTATCCATTCTGTCACTCTCTCTCTGTCGTCTGCCTGTCTCTTTAATGTTTAAACCACCACCCCTCAGTGCCGCGATCTAGACCAATCACGTGGCTTTAACCGAAAACTGGGGCGGGGAATAGAAAACCAAAAAAAATGTTGGTGGCCATTTTCTTGTGAGGAGAACGGGCTCGTTCGCGAACGAAACATCAGTCATTGCGGCAGCTCCGTGTGCATCCCGAAAAATAGTTCGTATGCCAAAGTAAAATGTTCATAAATTTAACGTTCGTAAACCGAAAAGTTCGTAAGCCAAGGGGTTCGTAAACCGAGGTATCACTGTATTTTAAAGTCACCAAACTGGAGATTTGGCCAGTTAAATAATTCTTCTCAGTCTATCCCATGGAAATAAATATCGATTTGATTTGATCTGTGGCGATTTGCTGACTCAGAGTCGTCGGCGCAAACATTGTTGGAAAACTGCACGATAGATTTTCAAAACACTCCACAGATGGCGCTCCCATCAACGGAGGTGGCGGGGCGCCACACCTGCTGCTCTACGATCAATTAAAAAGGTAAACACGGCATATTTGTTTTTCGGGAAAAAAAAAAGAAGAGAATCTAGAAAGCTTGCAATGGGACGTTTAAGTCATGGCTTTTAAGGACATGCTACACGGCCTGGAGGCACCTACATTACACCAATGGTTCTCAAACTGGGGTTCTCGGGACCACTGGGGTCCATAAACTGAAGCATGGGCATCGGTAAATAATTTGAATAAATGATTATGTCATATTTTAGCAGCCTCATATATGGGACAAATTGCTTTCCCCCGCTTTCTTGGGCCAATTTAAATCACACATATGGTTATGATGTAGCATCCCCAAAAATGTGATAAATAATAATTCTTGTCATTATTTTACCATATTATTCCTAGAATATTTGTTTTTATATAGTAATATTTCTTACAGATATGAAAATGCAAGCCCCCTGTCAACAAGTTGAGACGGAAGGCTGTTAGCTCGCAAGCTAGCTGCTAGCTAGCATCTCTGATCCATTAATAATAATACATTTCATTTCTAGGCGCCTTTCAAAACTCTCAAGGTCATTTTACAGTCACAGGATCAGTTTTTCTGTGTGTGAGCAGCGGCAGCCACACGCGCCAGTGTTCACTCAAGAAGTAACTCAAATAGATAGAAAGCTAGGTAGTTCGCTAATAGATAGCTAATAAATAGCTAGCTGGATAGCCAGCCAGCCAGATAGTTATATAGCTATTTGATAGCTAGCTATCAGCTAGATAGCTAATATATAGCAAATAGCTAGCTAGCTAGCGAGATAGCTAGATAAATAAAAACAAGTGAAGGGCGGTTAAAAAGAAATAAGAATACATTTCATAATAATTTTCAGAGGCCATAAGGCATTCAGAAAATACAAACTAAGCTTTTTAGGAGGGAGATATAATAATAATAATAATAATAATAATAGATTTCATTCATAAGCGCCTTTCAAAACTCTCAAGGTCACTTTACAGTCACAGGATAGGTTTTTCTGTGGGTGAGCAGCGGCAGCCACACGCGCCAGCTTTCACTCAACCCGGAAATAACTCAAATAGATAGAAAGCTCGCTAATAAATAATAATAATAATAATAATAATAATACATTTCATTTATAAGTGCCTTTCAAAACTCTCAAGGTACAGTCGCAGGATACGTTTTTCCGCGGGTGAGCAGCGGCAGCCACACGCGCCAGCTTTCACTCAACCCGGAAATAACTCAAATAGATAGAAAGCTAGCTAATAAATAATAATAATAATACATTTCATTTATAAGTGCCTTTCAAAACTCTCAAGGTACAGTCGCAGGATACGTTTTTCCGCGGGTGAGCAGCGGCAGCCACACGCGCCAGCGTTCACTCAACCCGGAAGTAACTCAAATAGATAGGAAGCTTGCTAGCTAGGCAATCGTTATCCAACAGATACCTAGCTAGATAGGCAGCCAGCTAGATAGTGAATAGATAGCTAGCTAAATAGCTAGCCAGTCAGATAGCCAGCTAGCCGGCCAGAGCTAATAGATAGCAAATAGCTAGCAAATGACAATAACAATATGATTTTTACACCTCATTTCATATATTGTGCGAGGAACTTTTTAATTTCTATCACAGTTATGGGTACAAATGCTAATTATGTTTAATAAATATTGTTATTATGAGAGGGAAGGAGGTGGAAAAATGACTGTAAAGGATCCCTGAACCCAACAAGTTTGAGAACCCCACCATCACGTAAAACCAGCAAGCTACAATGAAACCCTGTTTACACGACTTGTTAGTGTGTGCGAATGTGCTTGTGTTTTATAGAAAGAGGGGAGAAAAAAAAAAGGGGTGTGTGTGGGGGGGGGCACAGCGAGAAATTGTGGTTCTCGTGGAATTTGTACTCCTTGGCTTGGCTCAGTAAAGCAAGAGTCCATAAAGGAAGAAGGAAAAAAAAAAGTCAGGAGATATTTCGCAAAACCCCCCATGGAAGAGGGGGGCAGACGGGGGGGTGTTGGAAGAAAGCAGGAACGTAGTAGGAAACAGTGTGGGGGGGGGGTGGCGGGAAAGAAAATCTCATCAGCTGTCAGGGTGCAGCTGCGTCTCGATGTCAACTCGACAGATTGGACACTTCCTGCTGGTCGCCAGCCATTGGTCCACGCAGCCTTGGTGGAAGAGATGCATGCATGGTAACCTCCTGTGGGGACACAAGGACGACGAGCAGGAGGACGGGGGGGGGGGTTCATTTACTCGGGCTACTTCCAGTGGTGTTGGGTTTTTGTCCTATCAGGCTTAAAGGACAACCAACATCACTTTTTTTGTTTCCTAACTGACATCCGAAAAACGTTTTATAGCATTTAAAATACTCAAAACACGCAGTGTGATATTTTTAGTCAAATGCAAAACACCAATAAAGATGACTTAAAGTGTCCAAAATCTGCAAAAAAAAAAAAAAAAAATGAACCCGGAAGTGGCCAATTTCAGAAGGTCCCGCCCCCTTGTTCGTGGTGTCACCCCAAGACGTCTTGCCTTGCTGGAGAAAACAATGGCTTCAGATTCGGAGAATATGCTTTCTTGTTACTCATCCACTTATGAATATGATTCAAATAGTTCTGAAGAGGAAAGCATACATGTTTGCAATCGATTACAGAATTTATTCCGTGCCATTTTCAGGTATCTGGGGGCGGTAAATGTAGCACCAAACAGAGGCAGAAAATGGCGACAAAGCTAAGGAATTAATCATCCCGTTTCCACAGGCTGATTAATTCCTTACACGGAGCTTTGTCGCCCTCTTCTGCCTCTTTTTTGGTGCTACACGAAGTTTTCAGACCAAAAAAAAAGCACAGCAAAATGCATTGACGTGATGGAAGGACTGCTACAATGTGTCCTTTTCTCGGTCAGGGGCGTTCCTTCAGTGACGTACCGTGAGCACTCGTCACCAACTCAAAAACAAGACTTCCGGAATATTCAGCACAAGTCTTAAAATATAGCTATATGCGGTGGAATCTTTGTCAAATACGTTCAGTAGAAGTCATTTGAAGCCATTTTACAAATTATGGACACAACTTGTCCGGAGACGTCGGTTGTCCTTTAAGACCATGCGTTCTGCCCACACATCAATCCTCAAGACAGCTGAGGATGCTCACATATGTCGCAACTTGAGCCTTGGTGCCCCACAAGACACCCCGAAGCCCCCACTCCCACCCCCATATATATATATACACACACACACACACACACAGCAATGCCCAATGAAAGCTACTAGGAAAGTAGACGAACCATTTTGCAATACAGGGACAAGTTTAAGTTTATCCTGGGTTGTTAATGGAGAATATGGATAGTTTTTCTCCCTCTGTGCATAAAAACAGGCATTTCTGGCGTTGCTAGAATATTAATATTCGATCCATCCCAATGATAAAAATTCCATATAAAACATACAGTCCAAATCGATGAAAAGGTATTTTTCAGCCGTCATCTGTACTTCTTTGAAGGTGTTTCGCTTCTCATCCAAGAGGCTTCGTCAGCGAGCTAAAATTTTGCTGGTAGCGCTGGCCCTATACATATATCCCGACTGTCCAGAGGTGGAAGTTCCAGACCTCTGCTATGATTGGTCCCTGCTCTACTTCTACACTGATTACTTCTATTGTCCTGAGTGATTATGGTCTACGACTGGCCTGATTGCCCCATTTGCCCACTAGTATTTCATCAACATCGCAGGGATAATACTAGAGGGCTTCAATCTGCAGTACATATGCATCTAAAAGCTAGCAACCACTCATTTGATGACAATGAGGTTAAAATATTTGCGAAAGAAAATAGAAGAAATAGATAGAAGCTATTTTTATAAGACAGAAAAACCCTTCACTAAATCGCCATGGTGGTGTGGGGTTTAATTTGGATCGTGCTTACAACACACCTCTGAGATCGTTACCACATAGGCTTAGTTATGCTGACGAGGTGATACCAGAGCAAATGGATATATATAGGGTTAGAGCTACCAGCAAAATTCTTGTTCGCTGACGAAGCCTCTTGGATGAGAAGCGAAACGTCCGACACCTTGAAAGAAGTACAGATGACGGTTGAAGAAAACTTTTCATCGACGGATCACTCCTGTACGACTGAGAGTTTACACAGACATACAGTCCAAATGTATTTTCAACAAAATGGCTGACCTGACATCTTCGCCGTCCTCCAACATGGACAAGCAGATGGTACACTTCTCATCCACGTCCATCTCCTCGTCTTTCTCGCAGAGTTTTAGCTGCAGGGGCTTCCTCTGTTCACGGGAAGCAGACGGATGGAGTCGAAAAGGGCCTCGGTGCATTCTGTTAGCGCGACGTTACCTTTTTGTATTTGTGCGGGAAGGTAAATCGCTCGATAGTGGTTTGCACCGCACCCCTGTTTACACTTCCCAGACGGTCCTCCAATTGAAGAAGCTCCTGGGAAAAAAAACAAGCTTGTTAGGGTGGTCGCTATACAGTGATACCTTGGCTTACAAACTTAATTGGTTCCCAGACAGTGTGTAAGGTGAAAAGTGTGTATCCCAAAAATTAATTTCCCATAGGAAACCATTAAAATGAGAATAATCCGTTCCTAGGTCCCCATAAAACATAATTTTCTACTTTCTAATTTTGTAAACTACACAAAATATACCTCATTTTATGTATAATAAATGTGATATGGTATTATAATTAAAGAAATAAACTGTTTTGTACAATAAAGTCGTTTTATTTACCTTTGTGATGGTCGTTGATGGCTTGATGGAATGGAGTGACCAGTTTCATCAAACCCAATAAACCCTTGATGAGGAACGTAGCCTTCTTCTTTCACCATCTTGAGAAATGATCCCTTGTAGGTGCGATAATTTTACCTAGTTCCTCATCAATTGTGTTCTGTTTAGCTGGGTTGATAGCGTTTTGCATCAAGTGTACACATGGCTTGTGCGGGTTATTTGTGGAGCCTGATTGATGGGAAATTTTAACCTTGCAGTCTACACTATGCTTTTGAACTATCAAAGTTGAAACGAGTCCAAGTGTCACTGTTTTCTATCCATTTTATCACTCTCTCTGTCGTCTGCCGGTCTCTTGAATGTTTACCCCTCATCACTGCTGCGTTCTTGACCAATGACGTGGCTTTAACTGAAGACTGGGGGCGGGGAATAGAGGACAAAAACAGTCGGCTGCCATTTTCTTGTCAGGAGAACGTGCTCGTTACACATCACTCATTGTGGCGCTCCGCGCGTATCCCGAAAAATAGTTCGTATGCCAAGGTAAAATTTTCATAAATTTAACGTTCGTAAACCGAAAAGTTCGTAAGCCAAGGGGTTCGTAAACCAAGGTATCACTGTGTTCTTATTATTTTTCAATAAATACATTTCTACCTCATAGCTCTCCCGCACGGCAGTCGCATGCCTGGAAGGGTTCAGACTTTGCAGTGCCAACAGGTGCAGCTGTGGGTATGGGTAGTTTCTGATTTCATGCACAACCTAGCAAAAACAAGAGCTCTCATTTACATTCCTGCATTTAACAGACAGCTCAATGCTAACGTTTGACCCGATCCAACGGTTGAAGGGAGTCCTAATAATTACGGATAAACTCTTTGAAAAGAAATAAAGAATGAAGAAGCTCCATTTCGGGCAGAGTATGTGGATTATTTTTGTGGAATGAAAAATCGCTATTTGCGTTTTGGTCGCTAATTCAGAAACACGGCATAGATTTGCCTCCTACTTCCTGCTACCGCACTAGCTATTTGGCTGGCAATCTAGCTGGTTACCTAGCTTGCTAGTTATTTGCTGTCTATTAGCTATCTATTTAGCTAGCTGGCTATCTATGAGCTATCTGGATAGCTGTTAGCATGCTAGCTATGAGCTTTCTATCTTTTTGAGTTATTCCGGGTTGAGTGAACGCTGGCGCGTGTGGCTGCCGCTGCTCACCCACAGAAAAAATTATCAAGTGACTGTAAAGTGACCTTGAGAGTTTTGAAAGGCGCTTAGAAATGAAATGTATTATTATTTTTATTATTATTTTTGCAAATAATAATAATATTTGCAATATTTATTGTCTGGCAGCGAATGAGTTAAAGGCAACTGAGATCCCAAGATTTATGGTACACTATGGCGGCCATTTTGTAAAAAAAATAATGCTCCAGTGGGACTGGAGTACAGACCACTTGCGCAGAGGATGTGTTTCTAGGGAAGTGATGCATTCTGGGAGAGGCCAGGTAGTGTTGCGGCAACTGCTGCAGGTGGTACTGATGGTGAGGGAGGCCGGCGTCCACGCTAAGATCCCTGCCAGGCAAGATAAAGGCGCCGCTAAGTTGATGCGGCGTTAACAGGTCAACACCGCGGGGGGTCGCGTCGACGTTGCTGACTCACCAATCGGTGCCTTCGGCGAGATACCGGGGCTGCTGCGTCACCGGCGGCGGGGCGTGGAGGGACGGGGAGTACTCGTAAGCAGAGCGTAGCCGGTGAGGGTTGAGGGGAACTCGTTCCTGGGTTCTTCTGTCGGTCATGAGTGGGGAAAGAAGCATTTTGCATGTCAGATGAAAAATAGCAAGTGTCCAGATGGGTCAATTTGACTCATACATATTTTAATAATAATAATAATACATTTGATTTCTAAGCGCCTTTCAAAACTCTCAAGGTCACTTTGCAGTCACAGGATAAAGTTTTTCTGTGGGTGAGCAGCGGCAGCCACATGCGCCAGAGTTCGCTCAACCCAGAAGTAACTCGGAAAGAAAGCTAGCTAGCTGATAGACAGCTAACTAACTCGGATAGAAAGCTAGCTAGCTGATAGATGGCGAACAGATAGCTAGTGAGGCCTTCACTCAACCTGGAAGTAACTCAGATAGAAAGCTAGCTAGCTGGCTAGGGCTAGCTAGCTTTCTATCTGAGTTATTTCCGGGTGAGTGAAGGCCTAGCTAACTATCTGTCAGCTAGCTATTAGCTAGCTAGGTAGCTAACTAGCTAGGCCTTCACTCAACCCGGAAGTAACTCAGATAGAAAGTGAGCTAGCTAATAGACAGCTAATAGATAGATAAGTAACTCGGATAGAAAGCTAGTTAGCTAATAGATAGCTAACTAGCTAATCCTTCACTCAACCCGGAAGTAACTCGGATAGAAAGCTAGCTCGCTAATATACAGCTAATAGATAGCTAAGTAACTCGGATAGAAAGCTAGCTAGCTAATAGACCGCTAAGTAACTCATATAGAGAGCTAGCCAGCGAACTAACTAATAGATAGCTAATAGATAGCTAGCTAGGCCTTCACTCAACCCGGAGGTGAGTGGGATTGAAAGCTAGCAAGCTAATAGACCGCTAATAGATAGTTAAGTAAGTGGGATAGAGAGCTAGCCAGCTAGCTAGCTCATAGATAGCTAACAGATAGCAAGCTAGGCCTCCACTCAACCCGGAAGTAACTCAGATAGAAAACTAGATAGCTAATAGACAGCTAATAGATAGCTAAGCAACTCGGATAGAAAGCTAGCTAGCTGATAGATAGCTAACAGATAGCTAGCTAGGCCTTCACTCAACCCGGAAGTAACTCAGATAGAAAGCTAGCTAGCTAATAGACAGCTAATAGATAGCTAAGTAACTCGGATAGAAAGCTAGCTAGCTAATAGACCGCTAATAGATAGCTAAGTAGCTCATATAGAGACCTAGCCAGCGAACTAACTAATAGATAGCTAGCTAGGCCTTCACTCAACCCGGAGGTGAGTGGGATTGAAAGCTAGCAAGCTAATAGATAGTTAAGTAAGTGGGATAGAGAGCTAGCCAGCTAGCTAGCTCATAGATAGCTAACAGATAGCAAGCTAGGCCTCCACTCAACCCGGAAGTAACTCAGATAGAAAGCTAGATAGCTAATAGACAGCTAATAGATAGCTCAGCAACTCGGATAGAAAGCTAGCTAGCTGATAGATAGCTAACAGATAGCTAGCTAGGCCTTCACTCAACCCGGAAGTAACTCAGATAGAAAGCTAGCTAGCTAATAGATAGCTAAGTAACTCAAATAGAATTAAGCGTCACCCAGAAATGATGAAAAATAAACACCTGGAGTGCGGAACAATCCGGCGGTGTTGCGCCTCCAGAAGCTGCTGTTGGATGAGGTATTGCTGGTGTAAAGCCTGAGGTAGGAACGGAGACCCCGACACGTCCTGGAATTGCGGGGCGGCGGCGGGCAGGGAAGCGAGGGGTGGATGATGCGTGGCTGGAAGGTGGGCCGCCAAACCCGTCTGTGCGGGTTGGCCGGCGGGTCCTAAAGGGAAGTCGGCCGAGATGGGCGCCTGCGGGGCGCCCAGGTGAAAATGTCGGCAGGAGGTAGCATGGCTGTGTTGGTGGTGCCTGGTGAAGTGTGCACCTGCGTGGTCAGAAGAGAGCCATTTTGTTTTTCTTCTCCCCCCAAAACAAATCACGGAGGAGGCAGGCTGAAAAAATATGCGTTATCATCTTGCACATTGTGTATAATCGGGGGGAAAAAAAGAAAATATATTTAAAAACTTCTGTCAGGAATAATAATAATAATACATTGAATTTATAAGCGCCTTTCAAAACTCTCAAGGTCACTTTACAGTCACAGGGTCAGTTTTTCTGTGGGTGAGCAGCGGCAGCCACATGCGCCAGCGTTCACTCAACCCGGAATTACTCAAATAGATCAAGTAAGCTAGCTAGCTAATCGATAGCAAATAGGTAGCAGCAACGGTGACCCCGTTCAACCGGGAATAACTCAAATAGATCAAGTTAGCTAGCTCGCTAATAGAAAACAAATAGATAGCTAGCTAACTAGCTAGTTAGTCAGCTAATAGATAGCAAATACATAGGAAATAGATAGCTAGCTAGTGACCCCGTTCAATCGGGAATAACTCAAATAGATCAAGTTAGCTAGCTAGCTAATAGAAAACAAATAGATAGCTAGCTAACTAGCTAGTTAGACAGCTAATAGATAGCAAATACATAGGAAATAGATAGCTAGCTAGTGACCCCGTTCAATCGGGAATAACTCAAATAGATCTAGTTAGCTAGCTAGCTAATAGAAAAAATAGCTAGCTAACTAGCTAGTTAGACAGCTAATAGATAGCAAATACATAGGAAATAGATAGCTAGCTAGTGACCCCGTTCAATCGGGAATAACTCAAATAGATCTAGTTAGCTAGCTAGCTAATAGAAAAAATAGCTAGCTAACTAGCTAGTTAGACAGCTAATAGATAGCAAATACATAGGAAATAGATAGCTAGCTAGTGACCCCGTTCAATCAGGAATAACTCAAATAGATCTAGTTAGCTAGCTAGCTAATAGAAGAAAAATAGCTAGCTAACTAGCTAGTTAGACAGCTAATAGATAGCAAATACATAGGAAATAGATAGCTAGCTAGTGACCCCGTTCAATCGGGAATAACTCAAATAGATCTAGTTAGCTAGCTAGCTAATAGAAAAAAAATAGCTAGCTAACTAGCTAGTTAAACAGCTGATAGATAGGAAATAGCTAGGTAGCCAGCAATGGTTACCCCGTTCATTCAAGGATATCTCAAATAGCTCAAGTTAGCTAGCTAGCTAATAGATAACTAATAGCTAGCTAGCTAGCTATTTTTGAGGCGGTTTGATGACACGCAACGGGCCACCTGATCGCACCGCAAAAGTGACTGCCTTTACAGCAGCTTCTGTATTTTGTTTTTCTACTTCTTCCTTTCCTTTCCTCTTACTTTCATCACTTTGCTGCTGTGACATGTAAAATTCTCCACTGCTGGAGACTAATCCGATCTAATCAAATAATCGCACGGTTTTAGCCCCTGAGCCCTCAAGTGGTCAATAATAATAATAATAATAATAATAATAATAATAATGACGTGATGCTCTAAAATGCTATAGAATCCGATGTTAATATTTGTCAGAAATCTAAGGATATTAATAGTTGACATATTGCAGGTTGCTATAGCACGTCCTCACTTGACTGATTTTTGCCCATTAGCTCCGCCCACGCCCAATTGACGCAGTCTGATATGACCCCCCCCCCCCTTTACTCCCTGCTGCTCTTCTCCAATCACTGCGAACGCACAATCACACCTCCTCAACATAATCCCTTTCTAGCTGTGTGGTGCAGCGGTATCCCATCATGCAACTCTCTCTCTTTCTTTTAGCCTGTGTGCTATTCGTCTGTCAGAATGGCATATTTACAATGTCACATATATATTTACAATTGAAGGGGTTTTAATATGGGTCAGGGTGGAAGGGGGGGTGTACCGGCGTGTTTTCATGTCAAGATAAAGACAAATGAAATTTCCAGCTGCTCTTTTGGGGGGGGTTCACTGGCGGAACGATCGCATTTGTTCGGTTTAAGATTACCAGGGAGAAACGTTTCGACTAAAATGAGCATTGCTGGAACACAAATTCAAGATATGAAATGTATTTTTTGTGAACCGTTTCACCAAGCATGATTTAATTTTTCCCATATATACAGTGATACCTCAGTTTACGAACCCCTTGGCTTACGAACTTTTTGGTTCATGAACGTTAAATGCATAAAAATTTTCCCTTGGCAGACAAACTATTTTTCGGGATACACACGGAGCTGCCACAATGAGTGATGTGTCGTTCGCGAACGAGCCCGTTCTCCTAACAAGAAAATGGCAGCCGGCTTGTTTTGGTCCTCAATTCCCCACCCCCAGTCGTTGGTTAAAGCCACATGATTGGTCAAGAACGCAGCAGTGAGGCCAGGTGGCTTAAACATTAGAGACAGGCAGACGACAGAGAGTGGGAAAATGGATAGGAAACAGTGACATCTGGACTCGTTTCAACTTTGATAGTTCAAATGCAGAGTGTAGACCGCAAGGTTAAAAATTCCCATCAATCAGGCTCCACAAATAACCCGCGCAAGCCATCTGTACACTTGATGCAAAAAGCTACCAACCCAGCTAAACAGAACACAATTGATGAGGAACAAGGTAAAATGATGGCAGAGAAAGCACCGACAAGGGATCTTTCCTCAAGATGGTGAAAGAAGAAGGCTACGTTCCTCATCAAGTGTTTCATGCTGATGAAACCGGCCACTCCATTTCATCAAGCCATCAACGACCATCACAAATGTATATCAAACAACTTTATTATACAGTACAGTTTATTTATTATGTGCCCTCTGCCCGTCTCACCACGATGGGATGCAGAGCTTTCAGACGCTCTGCTCCCAAACTCTGGAATTCTCTTCCACCCAACATCCGTAATATTGACTCCCTCCCTATTTTCAAGGCTCACCTCAAAACCCACTTCTTTAAAATTGCTTTCAATGTATAGTTCTATCTGCTATTTTATTATGTATCATTTTACTTGTGCTTTGTTTTATTGTTTTTATTGTAAAGTGTCCTTGGGTGTTTTGAAAGGTGCTTGAAATAAAATGTATTATTATTATTTATTATTTTGTTAATTATAATACCATAGCATATTTATTATACATACAATAAGGTATATTTTGTGTAGTTTTAAGGCTTAGAAAATTTGGAAATTGTATTTTATGGGCACCTGGGAACGGATTATTCTCACTTTAATGGTTTCCTATGAGAAATTATTTTTTGGGATACACACTTTTCGCCTTACACACTGTCTGGAAACCAATTAAGTTCGTAAGCCAAGGTGTCACTGTATTCCAAAGTGTGTGCGGCAGCGAGTCGCATCGACTGTCGAGGACAGCTGAAAAATGGCAGAACATAAGAGTGGGGGGGGGGGTAATGTCTCAATGACAGCACAGTGTGGTGAGAAGAGAAAGAGGAGGAACGGTGGGGGTAAAAAAAGGGCAGTGTGGAGAGGGTAGGGGGGGGTAGGTGACATGGAAGAATCAGCAAAAAGCACACTGAAGGTTAGGAAGAAAACGACAGTCTTTATTGGAAAAGATTAGTATAAATAGAGTGTGGCACTCTGAGATTTATTTTTAAACTCATTCGCTCCCGCATAAGCACAATAATACCATGCAAATTAAAACGACGGAAGGCGACCATGCTTCTCTGAAGGGTTAACACGACAGAAGCAGCATCCAATGAGTCGTGTATGCTTTGTAATAGCACAGGTTCAATACAGCAGGGGACATTTCGACAACAAAAGAGTAACATTGGAATTTGCTCTTTCACGTGGAAGGAAAAAAAAAAATTACAAAATAAAAATGAACCATGCATTGTAGGACCTGGTCATACAATAATATGGAGGTATAAAAACAAAGAATTGATTAAAGAAAAAAAAAAGGACATTTGGATTCTATTTTTTTTTTCTGAATAAAAAAAAGGAGCTCTACAGCAGTGGGGGGCATTCCTGTAAAATGGATAGCATTGTGACGCAGGTTGGAAAACGCTGCTTTGATGAGCAGTTCAATGTGGCAATTGGATGTACGGGGAGGGGGAGGGGGTGGACTGAAGGGAATAATATTAATAATAATAATAATAATAATAATAATAATAATAATAATAAGAAGAAGAAGAAGAAGAAGAAGAAGAAGAAGAATTTGCTATCTTGTTATCTATTAGCTATCTACCTAGCTATCTGTTTGCTATCTAGCTAGCTATTAGCTATCTATTAGCTAGCGAGGTAGTTTTCTATCTATTTTAGTTATTCCGGGTTGGATCAACGCTGGCTCGTGTTGCTATCTATTAGCAATTTACCTAGCTAGCTATTTGCTATATATTAGCTATCTATCTAGCTAGCTAGCTATTAATTATCTATTAGATAGCTAATTTTCTATCTATTTGAGTTATTCCGGGTTGAGTCAACGGTGGCTCGTGTTGCTATCTATTAGCTATCTACCTAGCTATTTGTTTGCTATCTAGATAGCTAGCTATTAGCTATCTATTAGCTAGCGAGCTAGCTTTCTATCTATTTAAGTTACTTCTGGGTTGAGTGAACGCTGGCGCATGTTGCTATCTATTAGCTATCTACCTAGTTAGCTAGCTATTTGCTATCTACCTATCTGTTTGCTAGCTAGCTATTAGCAATCTATTAGCTACGCTGGCGCGTGTTGCTATCTATTAGCTACCTACCTAACGATCTGTTTGCTAGCAAGCTAGCTATTACCTAGCGAGCTAGCTTTCTGTCTATTTGAGTCACTTCCGGGTTAAGTGAACGCTGGCGCGTGTGGCTGCCGCTGCCCACCCACAGAAAAAGTGATCCTGTGACTGTAAAGTGACCTTGAGAGGTTTGAAAGGCGCGTAGAAATCAAATGTATAATAATAACAATAATAATAACGACAATAATAATAATAATAATACATTTCATTTCAAAGCGCCTTTCATAACTCTCAAGGTCACTCAAGGTTACAGTCACTGAATCGGTTTTTCTGTGGGTGAGCAGCGGCAGCCACACGCACCAGCGTTCACTCAACCCGGAAGTAACTCAAATAGATAGAAAGCTAGCTAGCTAATACAATGATACCTTGGCTTAGGAACTTAATTGTTTCCCAGACAGAGTGTGGATGGTGAAAAGTGTGTATCCCAAAAATTTATTTCACATAAGAAACCATTAAAATGAGAACAATCCGTTCCCAGGTCCTCATAAAACATAATTTTCTACTTTCTAATTTTCTAAGCCTTAAAACTACACAAAATATACCTTATTTTATTTATTATCAATGTGCAGGAAGGTTGGATATGCACGCGTTCACCGGACACAATGTCGGGTCAACAATCCAGCGCATGAGCTGCATCAGGATGTCGTCGCAGAGGATAATCAAGCTCAGTTTTGATTAAGACTGACAGTTATGATGATGAGATTTTTATTTTTTTTTGCATTATTATCTCTGTCGGGCAGATTTCACCAGCTGGGAAAACGCCTAAAAGAAACATACAGTATTCATTTTGTGATGATTTGATTTTTGTGTGTTTATTTTAAGAGGAGTGCATCATTCGATGATGGCTCAATCAAGCCTTCTGTTGGCTGTGATTGACAGGAGGAAGGAGGAGGAGACGTGGGGTGATGTTATCAAGGGGGGGGGGTGTCAAAATGTATCCACTTTACAGGAATTTACAGCTGAATGTCATCTACCGACACATAAAATGGGAGAGTCACAATGTCTAGCGGCAGTTCGGATAGTACGGGGTTATTCACAAAAAGACACTTGTGTCAATCAAGACGCTGTACAAGAAGATGTTATTTTGGAGTTACTACCAAACAATATTAGGGCTGCACTGAAAAATAAAACAGACAACACTATGATGGTTATTTTACTTTTTTCCTCAAAAAGATAATATTTTAAATCTGTATAGGTTCTATTTTCAGAATCAGAAAACCTTTATTCGTCCCACAATGGGGACATTTGCAATTCTTACAACTCAAGAGCAAAGTTGTGACTTTACTCTTGAAATTTACTCCTTTATTTTCCTAATACTTTCAAATCAGATTTCATTAAACACATTTACGATCAAAAATAAAGATGCATTAAAAAAACGTATATTTCACTATATTATGTGTAGAGTGAAAGCTTTAGCTGGAATTTTTGCTCAATGTTATCACTTTAACCTTAAGAACTTTTTTATTTTCTGCGAGACAGAATTTTATAATAATTATAATAATAAATAATAATAATAATAATAAAAATACCTCTAAAGATAGAGGACACTGATTTACTGTGGCGACCCCTTGAAGGTAAAAGCCGAAAGGAAAACAATATTAATAATAATAATAATAATAATAATAATAATAATAATAATCTTTTTCTTTCGGCTTTTGCCTTCAAGGGGTCGCCACAGCAAATCAGTGTCCATCTTTAGAGGTTTGATCCGCATGTATAATAATAATAATAATAATAATAATAATAATAATAATAATAATAATAATACATTTTATTTCAAGCGCCTTTCAAAGCTCTCAAGGACACTTTACAGTCATAGGCAAGCATAGATACAATAATAAATACAATACAATTATGTATATAAATATAAATCTTATCATCTAACTTCCATTGATATAAATTTGGAAAGGTTGCATGAAGGTTTTTTCTCAATATCATCATCATATATTCATCTATTCTGTTCTATTTATAATTGTATTTTATTTATTGCATTCTATTTGTGATTGTATTTTATTTATTATAGTACCTATGCTTGTCTGTGACTGTAAAGTGTCCTTGAGAGCTTTGAAAGGCGCTTAAAATATAATGTCTTATGATTATTATGATCACCTCACATTTTAACTATTTTCGAAAATGTGTACGTTTTAAAAAGAATTTGTCTAGCATGTTTTCCCTGTGGCTATAAATCCAATTGTAGCTTTGTAAAAATACAGACTTTATTCTCCGCTTTTATCTCATAGTGTATAGTCCATTTTTTGTTCCTTTTTCAGGTGGCCCAAATACTCTTTGGTAAGAAACACAACAGAGAGCGTGGTTTTTGTTTTGCCAATGTTTGTCTTCAGATGGAAGAGAGGAAATGAGAAAGAAGAAAAAAGGAGCAAGTAGTAAAATAGGAGCAACAAGAAAATGAAGGATAAGAAGTTGTGTGCATTTTATCACCCCCCCCCCCAAATAACCATCTAGATGCAGATAGAAATACAGGCAGAGGCGCTATACACGGGCAGACAGCAGCAGATGATCGTTTAGCTACACAATGGAGAGGAGAGGGGACACAAAGATCTGAGAAATGCGGAATGTGGAGCCAGCCTCGATACTATGGAACAGGGGGAAAAAAGAAAAGACAAATAAAAGCACAATGAAATCATCGGTGCCACACTTGTATGCATGTCACAGAAGCAGTTGTAGCAGTCATAAAGATTAGATGAAGGCCTATTATTTAATGTTGATTCATTTGTTATTTCTATAGCCGAATAAATGCTATTTTTCAATATTTTTGTTTTGCTCTCGATTTCAAACTAGACGACAGGGGATGAGGGTGTGAACACACACGTCACTTGTCATATTGAGTGTGGCGGCTGTGAATATTAAAATATTCACGTCGTAGGGTTGACGTTGAGGTCTAAAACCGCAACACGGGGAAGAAGGGATGACACGTGCGGTTATTAAGAACGAAAAAGAATCCCGCAAATTAACATTTTTTTTATTGCCATGGCACGTAAGTGTCGAAATGACATACATGCATGACGCTAGTTAGCAACGCAGCTAATGTTAGCGATGCTCGTTTGCGAGCAGGTGTCAGCTGTGTTCATGATTTAAACGCTAGAATTATTTTTCCCGACCCTGATTTGTTGTAACAAAATAAGGTCTAACAAAGTAACAAAGACGATCATACCTCTATTTCTAACCGAGCCGAAGACGGGGAGAACCAGATATCCGACATGGACTAACACCATCCTGCGTCCTCCTTTGTTGAGCCGAGGCAGACAGATGGTCCATAGAAGTGATTCCCCTCCAGTCGCCCCCCTCTGCCCGAACGTGAGGTTCACTCGAACGTACGCAGATCGCCCCCACAAAAAAAAGAAAAGAAAAAGAAAACACGTTGACCAATCACCGGAACCTGCACAGGAGCAAGAACCGAACCACTACAACGCCCCTCTTTGGGTTTTTTTCCCCAACCGGCTGCCAATAAGGACACGGTTAACGACGTGGCGACAGTGGACATATTATATTTACATGCAAAATATGCAGATATCGTCACATATCACTTTTTAAAATGGAAAACTTTTAATAATAATAATAATAATATATTTTATTTCAAGCGTCTTTCAACGCTCTCAATGACACTTTACAGTCACAAAATATGTGTAAATAAAAAAAACACTTTTTACAAAGACAAATAATGCTTTAATTTTATCGAAGAAAAAAAAGACCATATGAAACCGTAGTTTTGTGGCTTTGATGAAGTTGGGATTTGGATGTCGATTGGTAGTTCACTGCACAACAAACACGAGCGTGCATACGTACGTATGTGCGAATGTGGAGGAGTTACTATGAATATATGTTGAATGTATAGACCTACACATTGATGTTTATATTGATATCAGGAGCGGGTATTATTGAAAGTTTGAACCGAATTGTATTCTGATATTGAGATTGCCGAATTGATGTTTTGATTAGTAAATATGCAGTCAGTAATAAACCACTGCCGCTGAGTAAGACCAATCATACACGTTTTGTCTCGTCCGTTCACATAACACCAACAAAAAATAAACAAAATAAAACAACTGTACTGGTAATATTTTAAATATAATCTCGAAACTAAACAATTTTATTTTGAAAAATGTACCATGAACACTGTGCTCGGAAATGTACAACTGCGTACTTTTATTTTGATATCCAATGTGTATTTCAACTGTACTTGCAAATTTCCCCATTGTGGGACGATTAAATGCTTTCTGATTCATTAGTTCGACCTTGATAAATCTCACAACAAACACTGCTTTGAGTTGTGAGCCTGAGAGCTAAGGGAGCAGATGGGCTCAGGAGAGCAAGTGGGGGTCACTAAAGTCTGTCCCATATGTCGTCTTCTTACACTTCCCACCATCTTTCACGTCTAGTCTGCAGTGCACCTGACAAAGAAGTTCCAAAAATGTGAATCCCAATTGTTTTAGTACGATGTTTTAAAATTGTATGTTTTCAATTGAGAATATTGTGAAGTTAAATCCAATTTTGGTTGATAATTGTGCGCAAAACCTCCATTTTTAGTACTGCTGATTTTAGAATTTTAAATCATGACGTCAATTTATAGTGTGATTTTTGACCCTTACTGTCCAAGGTAGCAGTGATGGGAATTCTGGCTCTTTTCAGAGAGCCGGTTCTTTTAGCTCGGCTCATATAAAAGATCCGGCTCTTTTGGCTCCCATATGGCTCCTCATTTTTTGTTGCTTAAATTAACGACAAAAAAACATCATGTAATATATGAAAAACGAATTATTCATGTAAAAAAACTATATCAAATATTTGTATTTATCGGGTATGCTTTCTATGTGCACAGAGAGCATCCACTCTTTCACTTTCCCTGTGGTGACACTGCAATGGTCTGATGATCAGCTGTCACTAATTTGCTTTTCATATTAATAATGCTATCATACCAAGTAGTAAAAAAATATAATCATTGAATAATAATAATCACATAACGTGATCCTCTACCATGGATATCGACCAATCACGTGCGGCTTTAACCGAAGACTGGGGGCGGGGAATAGATTGGATTGGATTTGCCTTTATTATTTTTACAGTGGACTAAATTATAAATGAAATGTATTATTATTATTACTACAGTATTATTATAAAAAAAAATAGGCTCCCATTTCCGGCTCCTTGTTCGGAATCGGCTCTCTTCGGTCACTTCAGAGAGCCGGCTTTAAGAACCTCCTCGTTCGCGAATGACACATCACTACAAGGTAGGCGTCTCCAAACCAGCTGGAAGCTACCAAAAAAAGCTGGAAGTGCATTTAACTATTTAACATTTTAGTAGTTCAAGTTCAAACAAGTTTATTTGAATCACTTCAAGAATAGCAAGAAAATACATTTACATAGGTAGTTTTGCACTCCAGTTTAAACCTCACATTGACCAAACGTTTTTTTTTTTAGCCTAGCCGTGTTCGTCATATTAGCATACAGCTGAAGTTGCGCCTTGAGAGAGAGAAAAAAAAGCATGTGACTGAATGAGACTTGGATTGCATTGCTCCATTCCCTCATTGTCCTCCTTTTGGAATCCAAACTCCAGATGCCCTCCTCGCGGCAGGTGACACGAAATAAACTCTGACCCCTGCGGGCTACTTTTGTAAGCGAAAGTTGTATTGTTTGGTTGCTAGACTATTGAAGTCTAGACTACTAAAAGAATACAAGGGAGATTTCGTCAAGTATTGTACACATTCTTCCTACTGTGACACAAAAGCATGCACACGCTATATACTTTATGTCTTAATCTAAAATAAAGGGTTGAAAATAATTTACATTTCAAAACAATCGGCGATGAGATAAACTTGTGGATGGTGAATAAAAGGGGGGCACATTAGATTGTCATTAAATAACATTCTATTTATTGTTTTAAATAGCCTCATTTTTTTTTGTTCTACAGACATAAGTTAAAGGAAGATGTGGCAGAAGCAACATGGATATGTATAAACATTTTTTTTTTGTTAATTTAAAATACTGACATTAAAAAGGCTAAACAGGGAGGGGCAGTTGACGCTAAGTAAACATGTGTGAATAAATGCACTTTCCCCGCACTACGATTAAAGGACAACCGACACCATTTTTTTGTTTCCTAACTGACATCAGAAAACGTTTTATAGCATATAAAATACCCAAAAAAAATGCAGGCTGATATTTTCAGTCAAATGCAAAACAGCAATAAAAATGTCTTAAAGTGTCCCAAAACTACTTCAAAGTGATGTCAGAGATGACGAGTTTCGGAAGGTCCCGCCCACTTGTTCGTGACGTCACGCCACAAGGTCTTGCCTTGCTATAGTGTAGAATCAAAACAATGGCTTCAGAGAGTTCAGATTCAGAGAATACGATTTCTTATTACTCATCTAGTTATGAATATGATTCAAATGGTTCTTTAGAGGAAAGCATAAATGTTTGCAATCGATTAAAGAAGTCCTTCCGTATCATTTTGAGGTGTCTGGACTCCAATGTAGCGTCCCAGAAAATGCACAAGATGGCGCCCATGCTCCGTTGGAAATGGGCTGATTTGTCTGCTGGGAATTTGTGTCAACTAGTATCAAATAGTAGTCTTATATTCACCATCGCATTATTTATGTGTTTTCCTTCTAATTTCGCCATCAACACTAAGTTTTCAGACCAAACAAATTACCCAAAATGCATTGTGTGTCGCTTTCTCGGTCAGGGGCGTTCCTGACGTGACATCACGTCAGGAATCGTCACCAACTCGAAAAGAAGACTTTCTGAATATTCAGCGTGAGTCTTAAAAGGTAAAATATAGCTATATGCGGTGGAATCTTTGTAAAATACGCTCAGTAGAAGTCATTTGAAGTGATTTTACAAATTATGGACACAACTTGTCCGAAGGTGTCGGTTGTCCTTTAAAGAATGGCCTCCATTTTGCATTTCAGCTAAAACTAAAAAAAAACAAGATGCAGGATGTTAAAAGAACTGCTTTTTGTGTGATATCGGGGAAACAAATGCATAGCATTTTGAATTTAAAAAAAATATACAGAATCAGCTCATACAGCTGGTCAATGATGATTTTTTTTTCACCTGTTTGAGAACATTCCAATGAATGTTTTAAACACAATTTATTAACTTTGGTTTAAAATTTGATCCCCCCCCCCCCTTCAATGACTACCAGAAGTGCAACATTATTATTTTACTATCCTCACAAAACTTCTAGAAAACAAAATTTAGACAATTGTCACTGGCATAAAAATTGAGTTTTGAGGTGAAAGGTCATACGTGACATGTTGCGCATATGGCGACACTTGCATTCGCTATTAAAAGTTATTGTCTCAATAGGAAAATGTCATCTGTTTTGCTGGGTAAAAATCTTTTTGAAAGAAAAACTGTGCATTTCAAAGGCAATCAGGAAAAATGGAAGATAGATCTTCTTAGTTTCCTATTCCCCGCCAGTTTTCATCCGTACATGGGATCTAACGTGTACGATTTTCTTAACATGTTACGCTTTTATCTGAAGTAGAGCAGCAGCAGCACCAAAATGAGAACCACCCGCAGAAGCTTTCAGTCAAATAAGAACCCAGTGGCGAGACTTTCATTTATCCAATCCATCCATTCATCCAGGCATGACCAATGGATGACAGAGATTGGATTGGCATTTAGGAGAAGAAAAAAAAAACCCCACTCAGTAATCCGTTTATCATTCATTCTTTCCATTTTCAATTTGAGATCAAAATATATAGTCCGGTGACCAAAAGATATCCATACAATTACTTGTGTATCAGTGCAAAGTGATTAAAAGAATAATCAATCAAAAATAAGTCTACATTGCAGTGACCTGCAATCAGAGCGAAAAGCAGCAATGAAAGAATTAGCGCCAAAATTATTTCAGCCCGTTTAAAAATCAACATTAACCACTTTCGATGAATAAATGTGAATACAGTCTCAATTTCTCATGAAATAGTAATAAAATAATAATAATAATAATAATACATTTCATATCCAAGCACCTTTCAAAACTCTCAAGGTCACTTTACAGTCACAGGATCGTGTTTTCTGCGGGTGATAAGCGGCAGTCACACGCACACTTCAATCCATCCAGAAGTAACTCAAATAAATAGAAAGCGAGCCATCTGGCTAACAGATAGCTAATAGATAGCCAGCTGGACAGTTAGCTAACTAGCTAGAGAGCCATATAGCTAATAAATAGCCAGCTACATAGCTAGCTAGATAGACAGATAGCCAATACATGGCAAATATATTGCCAGCTAGAGAGTTAGCTAAGTAGCTAAATAGCCATATAGCTAATAAATAGCCAGATACATAGCTACATGTGCTAATAGGTAGCAAATGGATAGCAAATAGATTAGTAAATGGTAATAAATGCTGTTCTAAATTACTTAAGATTTCAACACCAAAGCATGACAGTCTGTAGTTTTGCTAAGCATAGCCTAGCATTAGCTAACATTTTATAAACCCGTCAGTAACTGCTTAAATAATACAGGTGTACAAAATATTTGACAGTTTAAAGTGTCGACTGCATTTTAAGGTGCTTTTAAATAAGAGCGATAGTGATGAAAAAGGGAATTGGGTTCATTTAATACTTATCCAAACAGCTAAAGTGGTTAAAATGGTGGATGCTAACGCTAATAGCGTCATCTAATAGACTCATAGCATGAACTAACAAAATCATGTATCTTTATGAGTGACTCTTATCAAACTTATGGATCATGACTCAACCCACCCATAAAGAAATTATAAGAATACAATTCTGGAAGTGTTTTTTTTTCAGATCTGAACATAAAATTGAAATATGAAAACAGGAGCATGTTGTTGAATTGGATTACAGTGATACCTTGGCTTACGAACTTAAGTGGTTCCCAAACATAATGTGTAAGGTGAAAAGTGTGTAGCCCAAAAATTAATTTCCCATAGGAAACCATTTAAATAATAGTAATCCGTTCCCCATAAAACACAAATTTCTACTTTTTAATTTTCTAAGCATTAAAACTACACAAAATATACATTATTTTATGTACAATAAATGTGCTATGGTATTATACTTGAAGAAATAAAATGTACTGGATAATAAAGTTATTTTATTGACCTTTGTGATGGTCGTTGATGGCTTGATGGAATGGAGTGGCTGGTTTTATCAGGATTAAACACTTGATGAGGAATTTAACCGTCTTCTTTCACCATCTGGAGGAATGATCCCTTGGAGGTGCTTTCTCTGCGATAATTGTATCTAGTTCCTCATCAATTGTGTTCTGTTTAGCTGGTTTGATAGCTTTTTGTATCAAGTGTACAGATGGCTTGTGCGGGTTGTTTGTGAAGCCTGATTGATGGGATATTTTAACCTTGCAGTCTACACTGCCTTTGAACTATCAAAGTTGAAACTCTTGACCAATCACGTGGCTTTAACCGAAGACTGGGGGCGGAGAATAGAGGACAAAAAAAAAGTTGGCGGCCATTTTCCTGTTAGAACAGGCTCGTTCGCGAATGACATCACTCATTGTGGCGCTCCGTGTGTATCCCGAAAAATAGTTTGTATGCCAAGGTAACATTTTCATAAATTTAACTTTCGTAAACTGAAAAGTTCGTAAGCCACGGGGTTCCTAAACTGAGGTATCGCTGTAGTTAAAAATATATATATTAAAAATAATTGGTCACACTGTCCCTTTTGGATTGCAACCTGAAAATGGAAAGAATGAATAGCAAAGCGATCTTTTTAATATTTACTAATGTAGCTAGCCATGACATAGCCTCTATCTCCAAGCAGCAAAGTTATGGTTTTTTTTTTCACTGTGCGGCGCACACACACTCACAGTCATCAGTTAAAGGGGAGGGTATTGCTTTCATTAAAAGGTGATTCCCCTTTAATCCTCCAACTCAATTGCTGTGCTGTGTAACCACATCTAACAAAACAAACTAACACCCTAAAAAAATAAAATAAAATAAAATATCGAAAAATGGCTTTTCATAAACGATCGTTCAAAAACTGGTAAAAACAAACACCGGGAAGGCAAACGTGACCACGAGGAAGAGTTAGGGTGTTTTCAGTGTGATACTTTTGTTCCTATTTTTGTTGCTGTTGTTGTTTTTACGGTACGTGTTTATGTCCGCTGCTCTCCTCGTCCAACGTGAGGTCTACAACCTCGGGCGGAGATACCCAAGTAGACTGAGGCGATACGCATGTCCACATCTGTGACGGGAGTTGTGTTATCGTCGCCGTGGTGGTGGTGGTGGTCAATCGCTCCGCCGAGTGGTCATCTTTCCACGACGACAAGCTCTTGATCACACCGCCGCAAGGGTGGGCGCATCTTTAACACACAAAAACAATGTTGACCTGCATTTGAATTGTTCTTTGCATTTGTTTGGGTGATTTCGCCACTCTTTCTGACAGGCTTGCCGCCAACATGGCATGAGTCAGTAAAATTAGTCTGTGGGGTAAAAAAATATAATCACTGCGAAGTTCAGAGGTCGATATTTGGCTTATATTTGATTTATTTTAATGGAATTATCAGATTAATGGTTTCGGTTCTATTATTATTGCCATTAACACAGATCAACTTGTGATGGAGAATAAGAAGTTTCATGCTGTTATATGCTTAGTCAACATATGGGACTCGAATACACAATTGAAGCACAGACAACCTGGGGTCAATCTGAGGTCAACAGACACAGTTTGTTAAACTGGCATCTTCATCTAGGACACAGGTGTCAAAGTCAAGGCCCGCGGGCCAAATCCGGCCCACCACATCATTTTTTTTCGGCCCGCGAAAGCAAATCAAACTTGTTAAATTCCATGATGATTGCTAAAGTCTGAGCCAAAATTTCATATTTTTGGATGTCAACCACAATGAAAGTCAATATTCTTGACTTCAGATTTGAAAACGAGTTATTCATTAATTTGCTGTGTGCTCTATATGTAATATTTGAAGGGATTTAAACATTCTAATGGGTTCCCCAAATTCATAACGGCCGTCGAGAGGAAACCATAACTACAATGTGGCCCGCGGCAAAAAATGACTTTGACACCCCTGATCTAGGAGATCTGGCCTTGGATATAATTTAGGACTTGGGAAACTCCTTTATCAAAGAAGTAATTTACGACATGAAAATCCTTCACAGGAAGAGCTCATTAGCCAGGTTACAAATTTATCAGTTCATGGAAGAGACAATGTTTTATTGGTTACAGCTGTTTGTGCTTAGAACTCAAGAGATGTGGTATTCTAATAAAAAAAAATATGTTTTACTAATGTATCACTTTAATTTGCATATACTCTCAATAAATAGCTTGTCAGAAGGCTGCAGAATTCAGACGCCTGTCATTAATGTCTGCGTCTCCTTCCGGCAATTAAAGACAATCTTTCTGGGTTCCAGTCTTTGTCCACAGTGTCCGATCAAACATCTCTGACAACTGCCTTACCGAGTTTTCTCCTGCACGCCCACAATCTCCACCTCGCTGTCCGAGGACGCGATGCAAATCTGGCCTTTGTGTTGACGCCCATCCCTGTGCGACATCTCCACTGCAGCGTAGCCCGAGGCAAAAAAAAAAAACAGACAAAAAGCACAAATCAGCACATTCGTGGAGAGCAAAGGGGGCGTGGCTTCAGATCTTGGAGCTATCAAACACACAATGACGAGTCACAGTGTGGGTAGTAAAAGGCAGCTGGTAAAAAGGAAGATTCACACACAAAATCCTAATAGCGGACTTGTTTTACAGCATTTCAACCCCCTCTAACGACATCTGGTGACAATTCTGCAGGGAGAAAGTACCCGAAAGGCAGCAGAGTGAGACGTCTTGCCAAGACGGACTCAAAGAAAGCTCAAAAGTCCAGTTTTGACTGAAGAGGAGGCTTCGGAAGAGGAGGAAGGAGAAAAAAAGTCCGCCGGAGGCCGGATGGGGTCGTAACTAACCTGCCAAGGAGCTCAGAGCTCTTATACACCCGAAGCGAGGTGCCATATCCTGGCCTCTGAGTGTTTCTAGTTCGCGCTTTATCACGCTGGGCCGGATTTTCTCCACTTTCATACACTCCTGGTTAGAATCAGTGTCTGAAATATCATAGTGACCCACTACCGGAGGCCCGTCTGCGGAGGACAGAAAGAACACTTTATTATTCAAAACATGGCTTGGAACAGAGGGAGTCGGGGGGGGGGTATAAGCTGCCCGATGAGTTAACTCAATCACCGCCAGACGATGTGCTACTCCAGTGCCAGGGTTTTTGTCATGGTCACTTGAATTGCAGGACCCACAGAATATTTGCTATCGAGCTATTAGCTATATATTAGCGAGCGAGCTAGCTTTCTATTTGATTTTACTTTCGGGTTGAGTGAACTCTGGCGCTTGTGGCTGCCGCTGCTCACCCACAGAAAACGTATGCTGACTGTAAAGTGACTTTATTATACAGTACAGTTTATTTCATTATTATACCATAGCACATTTATTATATATAAAATTATGTATATTTTGTGTAGTTTTATGGGGACCGGGGAACAGATTAGTCTCATTTTAATGGTTTCCTATGTGAAATTAATTTTTGGGATACACACTGTTCACCTTACACACTGTGTCTGGGAACCAATTAAGTTCGTAAGCCAAGGTATACTGTACATACATGTTGGCTTATATAGTGCTTTAACAACAGCTGAAGCTGGAACAAAGCGTTAACATGGAAAAAGGGAAATGCTGCCCTCAGAGGCCATGGCCAGCGCTTTATCGGCACCCAAGCATGAAAAAAAAGTGAACAAATTCGGGAATGGCGCTCTATGTCATATTTTCAATTCCAGAATTGGTGAATGGCAGTGAATGAGATACATTGTTCGGTTCCATTAGGTGGATCTCTACTTAGATGACACTAAAATTGTTCTAAAAACATGACGGAACTGGAAAAAAAAAAATTCTGGCTAGCATTTTAGAAGACACCATCCGCTAAAAATGCTAATTTGGGACAGCGATGAATCATGGTTACACATTTTTTTGTAACATTTGAAAGACTCTGCTAGCATTTCCTGGAAGCGTCTTGACACCAGAATTGTTTTAACAACATTACAGGACTGGAAAAAATGAATCAATTAATGGTTAGCATGTTAAAAGACACTAGCGGTCACCATCTGCAAAAAAAAATCTACCTTGGGATTGCGATGAATCGAGGTCAACTAGCATACAAGAAAGTGCCTTTGACAGAAACAGTCAATTGTCAGCATTCCATTTTTTTTCTCCATTTATTTCAGCCACTCACATAAAAACGACACTGGAATACAGTAGATACAAAATAACGTCATAAGAATCGTTTTTTTTTCAGATGAAAACTAAAACAGCAGCTGTATAATAAAAAGCCAAACGAAACAAGACAAGAACATTTGTTCTACCCTGGAAATTGGACGTAACCAAACCAATACACCCTGCTGACGGCTGTGTTGTGAAATAAAACTGAATTGCGATCAGAGAAAGCAAAATTATGCCAAGAAACGGCCCTATAAGGAAGAGTACTGAGCGTATTTTCCAAAGATTCCACCACACATAGCTATATTTTACGTTTTAAGACTCGCGCTGAATATTCAGGAAGTCTTGTTTTCGAGTTGGTGACGATTCCTGACGTGACGTCACGGAGGGAACACCCCTGACCGAGAAAGCGACACACAATGCATTTTGGGTACTTTGTTTGATCTGAAAACATCGTGTAGATGGCGAAATTAGAAGAAAAACACAAATAACGCGATGGTGAATCGTTGTGTGTTGCACCAAGACTACTATTTGATACTAGTTGATACAAATTCCCAGCAGAAAAATCAGCCCATTTGCAATGGAGCTTGGGCGCCATCTCATGCCTTTTCTGGGATACTACATTGGAGTCCCGACGACTCGAATTGATACGGAAGGACTTCTTTAATCGATTGCAAACATTTATGCTTTCCTCTTCGGAACTATTTGAATCATATTCATAACAGGATGACTAACAAGAAAGCATCTTCTCCGAATCTGAAGCCATTGTTTTGATTCTGACACTTTCTGAGGTCATTTTGAAGTAGTTTTGGGACACTTTAACTCATTTTTATTGGTGTTTTGCATTTGACTAAAAATATCAGCCTGCGTGTTTTGGGTATTTTAGATGCTATAAAACGTTTTTCTGATGCCAGTTAGGAAACAAAAAAATGGTGTCGGTTGTCCTTGAAGAGAGAAAAAAAAACATTCAATGCACACATTCTGGAAGAAGGTGGATGATAGGGGGGTGCAATGCTAATGCATCAGAAGTGATGCTAAACCTGGCACGCTGGCATGCTTCATGGTGGCAACTCTTCATTTTACATTCCACACATCATAGAACATGCATGCAAAAACACCTGACACTGGCCAAAATAAAAAAAAAATAAAACATTAAAAACATGCTCGTATGTATCGGAGCTATAAATATGATTCCTTCATGCTGCATTAAAGCGGTCACCGGCGATCAAATGAGCCCTCAGATTAAGTTTTAGGAAGGTGTGGTAACCATTGTCATGCTTTGATCGAGTCATATTTCGGGTCCATGCTGAAAACAAACCAGAAACGTAATAGATTTCTTTTCTAAGCGCCTTTCAAAACTCTCAAGGTCACTTTACAGTCACAGAAGAAGTTTTTTTTTCTGTGGGTGAGCAGTGGCAGCCACACGTGCCAGCGTTCACTCAACCCGGAAGTAACTCAAATAGATAGAATGCTAGCTAGCTAACCAATCCCTAGCCAACAGATACCTAGCTAGATAGCCAGCCAGCTAAATAGTGACTAGATGTAGCTAGACAGCCAGCCAACTATTAAATAGATGTAGCTAGCGGTATAGCTAGCTAGCCAGATAATAATAATAATAATTTAATTTCTAAGCGCCTGTCAAAACTCAAGCAAATAGCTAGCAAATAATAATAATAATAATACTAACACATTTATTTTCTAAGCGCCTTTCAAAACTCTCAAGATCACTTTAGTCACAGAAGAAGTTTTTTTTTCTGTGGGTGAGCAGTGGCAGCCACACGGGCCACTCAACCCGGAAGTAACTCGAATAGATAGAAAGCTAGCTAGCTAGCTAGTCAAAAGACAGCTAATAGATAGATATTGAATAGTCCGAAGTCCCACAGTATGTAGCTGCTGTATTTTTAGAAGAATGACATCATTGGATAGCTTAGAGAGAAGGAAAATACACACATTGCACCTTTTTCTGGGAGTTGTTATTTATGGGGGGGGGGGATTAATCGTAATGACACACGAAAAAAAAGGATTGGATGTTTTGGTGGAAACAAGAGTAGCCCTGACTCGGCTATTTGCGGCAGGATGCACGAGGTCCGTGCAGCTTTTGCAAATATTCCCAAGTTTCACAGTGATTCAATGTCAATAGGAAATCCGGGTGGAAATCCGGGTGTGTCGTCCTGCCGTGATAGCAACTTCCATGCAAACGTTGCGTCTAAACATTCGAGAAACCAGGATCCGCAACTCCAAGATTTCCATTTTGAGTGACCGCTTCAGGTAGGACGTTGTTGTTGTTGACGCCAGGCGCGTCGTCGGCGACCGCGTTGTTGCCGCCAGCGCGTGCCAACACGTAGGCGGCCGTCGTCTCGGCGGATTCGGATGAAGGTAAGAAAGAACTAACAGGCGAAGATCGGGTTCCCTGGGGCGGCGGCGGCGGTTGTTGCCCAACCTCGGGGGCGTCGCTCGAGCGCTTGGACGAGTCGTCCGAGTCGAGGTGCGTGAGTTTTTCCATCCAGACGCGGAATCGCTCTTCGGTCTGACGTTGCATGACGGCGAAGCGCGTCATGGCCTCCTCCAGAACGCTGCTGATGCCGTTCCTGTCCCACGTGCCGCTGTCCAGAAGCCCGTTAATGTGGGCGCCCACTCTGGATCTCTCCGACGCACGTCTGAAGCCAGCTTGAAAGACATTGAGGCCAAGGCTTAAGAACAGACAGTGGTAGTGGATTCATGCTTCCTGAATGACACTTTTGGCTTTCTTGTTTTACGTGAACTTTCATGCTGATGGGCAACGTCATGCAGTCGGCGTTTGAAGATGTTGAAAACTACGGAAATGGTTGACATCTTCCCTTCCTGCGGATCATTGATGGTTGGGCTTCGGAGAACCGTTTTTGAGCTAATCTGTGAGAAGGCGGGATGTAAACAGAGAGCCGTCTACTATTTACAAGTCGGACATATGACGCAAGGTTAGAAGAGGACCAAACAGTGGTCGGGATGAGGAAAATGAAAGAAATTAAAAGGTGTCACATATCACATGCCGAGTTCTAAGGTCACTCAAAAACCAATGTTGATAATATAATCGGAATTCAGAGTTAGTCGGAAGTCGGAGTTAAAAATCGGAATTCAGAGTTAAAAGTCGGAATTCAGTTAAAGGTCGGAATTCAGAGTTAAAAGTCGGAATTCAAAGTCAAAAATCATAATTCAGAGTTAAAAATAAAAATTCAGAGTTAAAAATCAGAATTCAGGGTAAATAAAATCGGAATTCAGAGTTAAAAGTCAGAAATCTGAGTTAAAAGTCGGGACTCAGAGTTAAAAGTCGGAATTCTGAGTTAAAAGTTGGAATTATGAGTAAAATCTCAGAATTTCTTTGTTAAAAGTCAGATTCCGAGTTCAAGTCGGAATTCTAAGTTAAAGTCGGAATTAAAAATCGGAATTCAGAGTTAAAAGTCAGAAATCTGAGTTGAAAGTCGGAATTCTGAGTAAAAAGTCGAAATTCTGAGTAAAAAGTCGGAATTCTGAGTAAAAAGTCAGAATTCTGAGTTAAAAGTCGGAATTGTGAGCTAAATTTCAGAATTATGAGTAAAAAAAAATCAGAATTCAGAGTTAAAAATCAGAATTCAGAGTTAAAGGTCAGAATTAAGAGTTAAAAGTCGGAATTCTGAGTTAAAAGTCGGAATTCTGAGTTAAAAGTCGGAATTCTGAGTTAGGAAATGTGTGTGTGTTACTTCCGGGTTGAGTGAACGCTGGTGAGTCTGGCTGTCGCTGCACACCCGCAGAAAAAAATATCCTGTGACTGTAAAGTGTCCTTGAGAGTTTTGAAAGGCGCTTAGAAATTGAATGTATGATTATTATTATTAGTATTATTATTATTAGTAGTAGTAGTAGTATTATTATGATTATTATTGGAGCGGAAAGCCTTCGTGACTCAACCATATAAATGCATACCACAGTTAACGAGACTGGAAAAAAAATCCAAGAAAAAAGCATAACGGAATACCATAATTTTCATACACTGCAGTCCACAGGTAAAAAAAGTATTTACTTAAATAAACCTAAACCCCGATAGAATGAAGCATCTCGAGTCAAGTGGATGACTTAAAAATAAAATGGTGGCACCACTTCTTGGGTCGCGGCATCATTGCAGACGTGGTATCAGAAAAGAAGATGGTGAGGGCGAAGTTTCAAGAGACAAGAGGCACCAAAAATGACTAAGGAACCAACGGCACCTTAACTCATTCACTGCCAGACGATGTGCAAAAATGTGTCCACTCCAGTGCCAGGGTTTTTGTCATCACTCAAATTGCACCCACAAAATATTGAGTTTTCGGACGACAAACATTCAATGCGGCATCACAAACCTTAGACTCTCTTCTTTCATCAGAAAAAAAAGAGTTAATTCCTAAATTATATGGGTCTGGAGTTATCTGTGCATGAAATGGGGGCGGCTGTACAAAATACAACACTTACATATTGATTTATATAGTGCTTTAAAGGACAACCAACACCATTTTTTTGTTACCGAACTGACATCAGAAAAACGTTTTATAGCATCTAAAATCCCCAAAACACGCAGGATGATATTTTTAGTCAAATGCAAAACACCAATAAAAATGAGTTAGTGTCCCAAAACTACTTCAAAATGACCTTCAAACTACTACTAGTTTGAGTTTCAGAAGGTCCCGCCCCCTTGTTCGTGACGTCACGCCAGCATACTCCTTCACAAACTGCCATGCTCCAGAATCAAAACAATGTTTTCAGAGAGTTCAGATTCGGAGAAGACGCTTTCTTGTTACTCATCAAGTTATGAATATGATTCAAATAGTTCTGAAGAGCATACAACGTGAATTGCTTGCTTCAAATTAAGATCTTGTGAGGTATAACACGTAGCGTGCACGAAAGCTAGCAATGTATCAGATGACATGATGTGAGTGAAAGTAAAAGAAAACAACAGGTGACTGAGTAAATGAAAATAAATAAATATTGACGTTGTCATGACCAATACATTTGAATGAACCCAGTGACATGTTTTCACTAGTTACGGCATACGAGAAACGCTACGCTATGGAATACAGACGCTCCCCAACTTACGAACATTCCAGTTATGACGTTACGGTACATACGAACATTTTTTTGTGGGGATGCATGTCGAAAAATGTTCGGACAGAGATGTAAGTTATGATTTTATATTGCGCGCCTTTTTCCGGTTGAGCTCGCTTGCGATTGGCTGAGTATGAATGGTCATGCATAATAAAAATTAATGGCTGCTGGCACGTAATTACTGTTGCAGCTTCAGTACTGAAGACCCAAGGATTCCTGTCGTCGTACTACGGTAGGTGTGAATTTATTTTACGACTGTTAGAGCGTCTGTGTTGTATACTTCCACGTTCAGAATTTGACTTAAACATACATAACATAAAAAATATAGCACTGAAGCAACTTACGACCAAATTCTTCTTATGAACGACCACTTGGAACATATCTCGTTCGTAAGCTGGGAAGCGTCCGTATGTCAAATTTAGACTACAGTGATACATTGGTTTACGAACTTGATTGGTCCCCAGAGAGAGTGTGTAAGGCGAAAAGTGTGTATCCCAAAAAACAATTTCCCATCGGAAACCATTAAAATGAGAATAATCCGTTGCAGGTTCCCATAAAACATAATTTTCTACTTTCTAATTTTCTAAGCCTTAAAACTACACAAAACATACCTTATTTTATGTATAATAAATGTGTTATGGTATTATAATTAAAGAAATAAACTGTACTGTATAATAAAGTCTTATAAATTTTATTTACCTTTGTGATGGTCGATGGCTTGATGGAATGGAGTGGCCGGTTTCATCAGCATTAAACACTTGATGAGGAACGTAGCCTTCTTCTTTCACCATCTTGAGGAATCATCCCTTGTAGGTGCTTTCTCTGCCATCATTTTACCTTGTTCCTCATCAATTATGTTCCGTTTAGATGGGTTGATAGCTTTTTGCATCAAGTGTACAGATGGCTTGTCCGGGTTATTTGTGCAGCCCGATTGATGGGAATTTTAACCTTGCAGTCTACACTCTGCCTTTGAACTATCAAAGTTGAAACTAGTCCAAATTTCACTCTTTTGTGTCCATTTTAAGTAAGGTAAAATGTTCATAAATGTAATGTTTGTGAACCGAAAAGTTCGCAATCCAAGGGGCTCATAAACCGAGGTATCACTGTATATTTTACTTTACAATGACTTTATAGCTGAACTGTGGTCGTTGAGCATAAAAAAATTGCCTGATCATGAGAAAACCTCTCCCGGCAGGGAGGCAGATTTACCTGGAATATCGGTCTTGATTGTCTTGCTGCCTCCTGAAGTGTCATCGTCGTCGGAGGAGCTGGTGCTGGAGTCGCACGTGAGCTCGCTGTCGCTGGTACTGCTGTCCTGCAGCAAGTTGTACTTCTTCCGCGCCGCCGCCTCGCGCTTCTGACGGAGCAGACGCATACGCTCCTTGTGTTTCTGGCTGCGGTGACCTTTCACCTTAGCCTGCTTGCCGTTTATTTGCTTCTCTGGCCCGCTCGCCCCGGCGGGTTGACATCGGTTCTTTTTTGCCGCCATGGCGTTGGGCGGCGCCTCGCTTTCCGAACGCGACCGTCGCGATTTCCTCCCAGTGGTTTGACGGTCAGCTTCCTTGCCGAGGTCAGCTTCCATTTTAGTTTCCGTCTCCTCGCCGGCACCTTCGGCGCATGAGGAGAGTGTGTCCGAGTCTGCCAAATGGCCGCTCGAGGAGGGGGAGAGCATACACGGATTGGAGGAGTCGCTTTCATAGATGTGACGAGAGGCTGGTTTCTCGCTCCCCGTGGAGGTCGGCTGTGACTCGGGTGAGTCTCTGCGGAGCTCCTTCATCAAACAGGGCATGGAGAGGAGACTCTGCTCACCCTCCGTGTACAAAGGACTGTCATCTTCCTTTTCTCGTGCCGGCGAGCTGGTACTCGTGGTGGTCTCAGTTTTTAGATGTTCATCTTGGACAGACGTGGTGGCTGATTGCGCCTCATCGAGGTGCTCAGAGGGACAGCCTGCATCAACAAATTCCTCTGGCTTCTCCGAATCAGCCATCTTCATGCTCTTTCTGTAAAATGCACTATGGTCCAACAAATGTGGACCAAGGTGCCTTGATAGGCACTCACCTACAGAGTAAAAAGAGAATGGATCATCAATCTCAACGATGGGCTACAACAACCAATTATAAAAGAAGCGTTTAGAAGTGGAAGAATATTATTGTTTACATTTTCACAAATGACAATTGATTTGTTTGGAAAAAAAAGTATTATTGAATCAATAGAGGAAAATTAATGTCACCCATTTGTGTTTGTTTTATGCATTGCATACGTATTCGTATACAATATAAAAATAGCACTATGAATAAACAAATCATTTCAACACATGTCATGTACTGACATTTAACAGTATAAATGTAATATAATTTGTATTTTGAAGCTCTAATGAGCCTGCATGTCAATCAGTCTCGGTGTATATTTGTAAATGCCCGCTAATACTTCCCAAGGCCACATTAAGCCGGGCGAGCAACCCAAGACGTCAAACGTGTGCCAGAATGAATGACTTAGCTAGTTGATGCCTATAGCTGGCTCGGCAGATAGCCAAGCATCTAACCGAGGCTAACGATGGCTACTTTCGAAAGCTAAGCATGATTCCGATGCTGCACAAGAGCACGGCAAATTAAAAAAAAATGAGAATGTTTAGCGTGCGATGCCAGTGCACACGTAACAGCCGCGATCTCAAATGCAAAAGAGGCATTCGAAGCGAGACCGAAGATGCAGCCAATTTAGCTAAGACAAGCTAACTTAGCAGTCAACTGCGACGGTTACTTACCACGGTGTTAACGAGCTCCTTTCCCCGGTGCTCCACTCCACAACATCTTTCTGCATTGTTTGTCCGCAAAGTGCCGTTCATCAAACCTTAAAAACTTGACAAATATTGGATGTGAATGTATTTCGTGATGCAGTGCGCTCGCCCGCCCCCCGCGAGCGCTAAGGTGGTGTAACATTTAGCCGTTAGCTAAATGTTTATTTTAAAATGTCTGCGTCGGCCTTACAAAGCAGAAACGTCACTTCCGGGACACTCGGGGGAGCCAGCGCCCTCGTGAGTGTGGAAGTCCACACTGCACAAATTGGAGTTATAATTTCTTTTTAAGGTTTTAACCATACGAAACTAGCAATAATAATAATAATAATAATAATAATAATAATAATAATAATAATAATAATAATAATAATAATAATAATAATAATACCTTTTATTTTTAAGCACCTTTCAAAGCTCTTAAGGACACTTTACATTGGAGATGTGAACGTCTTTATGACTACTTGATCTGACATTTTTAATCACGTTATATCACGTTATGTTCCAAGCAGTCAAAATGAACTGTATTTTGTGTCCTTTATATCAAGTTACAAGGAAAATGATACATTGAATTAGTTGAATGTGTAGGTAAAATAAGTAGATAAATAAATACATAAATAAAATAAATAGCACACAAGGCCATGGCAATTAAAATACTGTAAAACGGAAACTATAAATACGCATGCGCAAAGATTACTTCCCTTGCCCCGCCTTTTTTGTGACGTATGAAAACACTTGGTTTATCTTCCGCCAGACAAATCAAACGCTTATCGGGCACCGGAAAAGGATACATTTAATTCGTTGAATGTGTAAGTAAAACAAAAAGATGAATAAATAAATAGATAATTAAATACAATACATTATACAAACTGCAAACAAAAATATCCAGTATATAAACATAGTTCAGTACTGGCCATCGGTCGGCCTTCACTGACCAACATCGCCCTCAGCCGGTCAAAAATAGTACTGCATCCGTGGCTGGAGCGCTCTGTTCCTGTTCTCCCGTCCCCATAGAGACAAGCTCCTTCAACCGATCTACTCCCCCCACCCTCGGCAGCACTGACAACAGCGATGCTAGCGAATTTCAATTAGCTTTTGGACATCACTGGTGCTTTTCCCTCGAATGCAGACCTCGCGTGGTTTGCCAAACGGATTTGGTTTCATTTATTACCGTGGGATTAACCGGCGTTATCCTGAGAGGCCGGAGAGATTTGTGCAGCACGGGGCGGGGAGGAGATCTTCGAGGAATTTTTGGTCTCCTCCGCCATCTCGCCACTTGCCCCAACCAGCCAGTATGCTCGTGTAACAACCCAAGATGCAAACACACAAGGGGGTGGAGACAAAGTACCCGTAAAGGTGAGTTTCGTCTTCTTTAAGGTGGGCTTGAAATGTCGGATCATCAGCCACCTTACACCGGGATAACCTGTCCGGGGACGGCTAATGACAGCAGCATGCTAGGTGCTCTCCATTTGGAACAGAAGCTAATAAAGCCACAAAACATTTTCATTTTGTAATGATTTATACGATTTCATACGAATGAAATGAAAGCACCAATCGATGAGCATGGTCTAAAAGAATATAATATTCACTATTTTGATAAATGTTATTCCTTTTTTGACAACAGTTGTATGCTGGTTACGTCACGACCTCGCCTGGATTCAGTCGACCAAAATTTGTTAGTCACTGTTTATATCCTGTTATTAAATTCCTATTTGTTGTTAGGACGTGTATTTTAGGACATCCATATCATGAATTTTGATCCAATTACTGCAAAAATGTAAACTTTAAAAAAGCACCAGTGTAACCTCAAGAACATAGCATAAACGTTTTCTTTCAAAATAGCCTAAAATTCGTAGTCTGTCTCTCATACGTTTAAAACAGGGGTCGGGAACCTATGGCTCGCGAGCCATATATGGCTCTTTTGATGATTACATATGGCTCGCCGATAAAACAAAATACATATTGCCGTTTTTTTCGCCGTTCATTTCCCATTGGGAATTGAAGTCTGTGTGTTTTTGTTTCAGCATGGACGTGGAGGTGAGTGCCGGGCAGGGGGTTAGCACCAGGAGGAGAGCAGCGAAAGATGGCGATGTCGAAAGAGAAGGAGATGTGGAAGTTTTGGTGGTGCCACAAGATCTGTACGACTGTGCCAGGGCCAAAATAGAAGCAAATCTCAGATGGCTGCTGGCCAAAGCTTATGGTGTTGGTAAGAAATCCTCTTGTGTGTTTGCCGCTCATGCTTTTTACGCTCACACAGGCATGGTAAGTATTTGCAAATTGTAATATTTTGAAATTTATAATATTATAAGATGTGGTCGTTTGAATACGTCATATAGTTTAGTTTACTAATTCATTGCCATTCACGAATTTAGATGGCGTTGCGAGAGTGGCTGCTTTTCCAGCAGCTCCCGTATTTAGTTTTTCTACTTCTTTCTTTCCTTTCCTCTTCCTTTCATAACTTTGCTTCTGTGAAATGTAAATATGTCCACTACGAGACTAATAAAGGTCAATCCAATCCAATCTAATTTCATTGCCTATAAATAATTTTGAATCTATCATAAACTTAAGATGGCCGCTATCCAGCGATGGACATTGGGCTGGTTGAATCATCGGGCACATAAAGTTTCATGCTGTTATATGCTTTGTGGACATACATGTGTGACTCGAATACACAATTGAAGCACTGACAACCTGGGGTCAATCTGAGGTCAACAGACACAGCTTGTTAAACTGTCATCTAGGTGTCAAAGTCAAGGCCCGTGGGCCAAAACCGGCCCGCCACATCATTTTTTTGGGCCCGCGAAAGCAAATCAAACTTGTTAAATTCCATGATGATTGCTAAAATCTGAGCCAAAATTTCATATTTTTGGATGTCAACCACAATAAAAGTCATTATTCTTGACTTCAGATTTGAAAACGAGTTATTCATTAATTTGCTGTGTGCTCTATATGTAATATTTGAAGGGATTTAAACATTCAAATGGGTTCCCCAAATTCATAACGGCCCTCGAGAGGAAACCATAACTACAATGTGGCCCGCGGCAAAAAATGACTTTGACACCCCTGATCTAGGAGATCTGGCCTTAGACAGAATTTAGGACTTGGGAAACTCCTTATCACTGAAGTAATTTACGACTTGAAACTCCTTCACAGGAAGAGCTCATTAGCCAGGTTACAAATTTATCAGTTCATGGAAGAGACAATGTTTTATTGCTTGCAGCTGTTTGCGCTTAGAACGCCCAGGGGTGTGGTATTCTAATCAAGAAAACTATGTTTTATAAATGTATCACTTAAATTTGCATATACTCTCAATAAATAGCTTGGCAGAGGACCGCAGATTTCAGGCGTCGGTCATGAATGGCTAAGTCTCCTGGCGGCAGTAAAGACAATCTTTCTGGGTTCAAGTCTTTGTCCACAGTGTCCGATCGAACGTCTCTGACAATAACGTTGAAACATTTTTTTTGGTTCTGTATTTTTGAACAATAATGTGAATATCAGCTTTACAGATATCCTAGCGAAAAGGTCTAACGCAAAAAAAAAAGAGTAAATATGAATTCACTGCGAATAAAGCCTCTGTACGCTCTTCATGCTGTGGGCAGACTCGCTTCTCGTGATGCGTCAAAGGCTTTTATACACAGGTCACTAGCCTCGCCAGCAGGGAGTGGTCCCTTGCGCTAAAAATGCTCGGCATCGCCAGGCGTCATGTGTGGAAATGGAAAACTACCCCTTCATTTCAAAGTGGGTTTTTGTCTCACTCTATATGACAACCCTCAAAGGCGCAAAGTGAGGCGGGGATTGAACGTCATGTCAATCCTACGTCTTTAAAAAAAAATGTGAGAATTCTGACTTTATGCAGAGGCATTGAGAGTATAGCTGAGGTTACGGAAGTGGCGGAGGGTGCTAACAGGAGGCTGTTTACATCTATCCTAGAACCCTATTCAGACAAAAGGCTTTTTTTTTGTGTAAATAAAGTCAGAAAAATACCTCAATCAAAACTGCGCATCACAGAAAAAAAGTATACAGTGAGACCTCAACTTACGAACTTAATTGGTTCCCAGACAGAGTGTGTAAGGCAAAAAGTGTGTATCTCAAAAAAAAATATCCCATAGGAAACCATTAAAATGGGAGTAATCCGTTCCCGGGTTTCCATAAAATATACTCTTCAACTAAATAAGCCTTAAAACTACACACAACATACCTTATTCTATGTATATTAAATGTGTTATTGTATTGTAATGAAAGAAATACACTGCATTGTATCATAAAGTCACTTTATTTACATTTGTGATGGTCATTGATGGCTTGATGGAATGGCGTTGCAAGTCGAAGGTCAAAGGGAATTGCTGTTTGGAAAGAGGCGCATTACATGACGACTGTAATTAAAGAAATAAACTGTGCTGTAAAATAAAGTTTTATTTACCTTTCTGATAGTCGTTGATGCTTATGGAAGGATAGTCACCTTCCATAAGGACTGTTGGTAACTTAACCTCTGGTGCTGTTCCGTCGTGTGCTTCCACCGAAGATCACTCCGCCAGCTGTGGTGAGTGTGTATTATGAAAATAGTGCTTATTATAAGGTTTAATTTTCATAAATTTGACGTTTGTAAGCTGAAAAGTTTGTAAGATAAGGTGTTTGTAAGTTGAGGTCTCACTGTACTTTAATCGTATTCAATATGACGACACTACTGACTGCCTGTCCATGTGTCTACTAGCAAAGCACGTGTGGATTAGCGTCTTCAAGGTGTACTCAAATAGCCACCCCAACATCAGGTTTTTAATCACCTTTAAGTCTTGTTGGTTTATTGGTTCAAAGGCTACGGGCCTGCTATTTTGTTTTGATGTCTTACGAATCTCACGTTTGCCTGTTGAATGTGTTAGCTTCCCCGTTTATTCGATCTTATGTAACATTTGTAGTGATCCCGAAACCAAAATTTTTAATGTTTATTTGTTTTCAGAGTGGAGTTGGTGTGCGTTCACTTACAGCTAAGACTCTCTCTACAACAAATAATTAGTTAATTAATTAATAATAAATAAATAAATAAATAATAAATATAATCATAATTAGTTTATAATAAATAATAACAATAATAATGACGATGATAATTAAAAAATAAAAATTAATTATTAGTTTATTATTATTATTATTATTATTATTATTATTATTATTATTATTATTATTATTATACATTTCATTTTAGACATAAAAAGCACTCACTCAAGTGCTTACTTTGACTTTAAGCAGATGTACACATAATGTAGTGTACTACATGTACTTTCAAATCGAGTGAGTAATATTTTTTTTAACTCATTCACTGCCATTAGCACATTTATTCGGGAATTGAAAAGCATAATGTGGAGCGCCATTCCCTAATTTGTTCAGGTTTGGGTTTTTCTTGCGGCGGTGCCGATAAAGCGGTAGTCAGACCTCTGGCAATGTATTTCCTTCCCATGAGGGAGTAGTATTTGCCTTTTGTCCATGTTTGCACTTATGTATGTACTATGTATGTATGTATTGTATTGTATTCTATTGTATTTTGTACATCCGCCCCCATTTCAAGCTCCGATAACTCCAGACCCATATAACTTGGGAATTAACTTTTTTTTCTGATGAAAGAAGAGAGTCTCAGGTTTCTTTCGCCGCACTGAATGTTTATGTAGTCCTAACACTTAATATTCTCTGGGTCCTGCAATTTGGGTGATAATGACAAAAACCCTGGCACTGGAGTGAACACATTTTTGCACATCATCTGGCAGTGAATGAGTTCACGTGTGTGTGTTGAATGACTTGATTTGATTCACAAATACACTAATGAACACATGCTTCTCACCACCAGACCACGTCCCCGAAGACCTGAAAGACCCTTTTTACACAGACCAGTATGATCAGGAGCACATTAAGCCCCCTGTCATTCACCTGCTGCTCTCCGGGGAGATCTACTGCCGAGTGTACGGATTAATTTTACGCGCAGAACAAGCCGCCTCACTTCGAAACCATCAGTCTGTACTCCAGGCTTTGTCCTCCAAGGGCATCCAAGTGCGGGACTTGGACGATGTACACGTCTCGGCTCTGGATCTCAGTACGAACCCTCTCAAGATGGTACGTTGAGGTTTGTTTTCAGGGCTGGAAATCACGCAGCAACACATTATTAATGCTTGAAGTAAAATATAGCGCTTGGGTAACTAGCAAGTGCGCCTTTTTGACTTTACAGTGATACTTCGGTTTACGAAAATTTTACCTTGGCATACAAACTATTTTTCGGGATACACACGGAGCTGCCACAATGAGTGCTGTGTGAGGGGAGGTGGTTTAAACATTAGAGACAGGCAGACAACAGTGATAGTTTCAACCTTGTTCAAAGGCAGAGTGTAGACTGCAAGGTTAAAATATCCCATCAATCAGGCTCCACAAATAACCCGCACAAGCCATCTGTACACTTGATGCAAAAAGCTATCAACCCAGCTAAACAGAACGCAATGGATGAGGAAAAAGGTAAAACTATAGCGCCTACAAGGGATCTTTCCACAAGATGGTGAAAGTAGAAGGCTACGTTCCTCATCAAGTGTTTAATTCTGATGAAACCGGCCACTCCATTCCATCAAGCCATCAACGTAAACAAAACCACTTTATTATACAGTACCGTTTATTTCTTTAATTCTAATACCAGAGCACATTTATTATACATAATATAAGGTATATTTTGTGTAGTTTCAAGGCTTAGAAAATTAGAAAATTATGTTTTATGGGGACCTGGGAACGGATTATTCTCATTTTAATGGTTTCTTATGGGAAATTATTTTTTGGGATACACACTTTTTGCCTTACACACTCTGTCTGTGAACCAATTAAGTTCGTAAGCCAAGGTATCACTATAAAAGTGTTTTTTTAACTACTTAAAATGTGTAGAGTTGCCACATGCACCTGATCGATTCCCTCATGATGGCCTACACGATGGAGATGATCAGTGTGGAGAAAGTGGTGTCCAGTGTCAAGCGACTCTCCAATTTCACTCCCTCCAAGGAGCATCCGATGGACCTGGAAGATGCCATGGTTCTTTGGATCAACAAGGTATAAAGTCATATCAAACAAAATACAAAAAAAACAAGCTGTTGTGTTTGTACTTCACATGCAATGTTTTTTTCTCGTCAACTAAAGGTGAACACAAAAATAAGCGCTCTCTCTGAAAAAGTGATAAAGATGAAGCAGCAACTGCTGGATTCACCAAATCAACAGAAGGTAAGATGTTCGACAAGAAAGTTCCCTTTGGTTTGATGTTTTTTTTTAATTCATTCACTGCCATTCAAAAAATAATTCAGGAATGGTAAATATGACCTGAAGCGCCATTCCCGAATTTTTGGGTGCCGATAAAGCGCTAACCATGGCCTCTGGCCATGTTTTTTTCCCTCCCACAAGGGGGCAGCATTTCCTTTTTTTCCATGTTAGCGCTTTGTTCCAGATTCAGCTGTTGTCAAAGTGCTATATAAAAACCAATATGTATTCGGGAATTGAAAATAAGATGTCGAGCGCCTTTCCAGATTTTTTTTCATGCTTGGGTGCTGATAAAGCGGTGGCCATGGCCTCTGGAATTTTTTTGCCTTTTTTTGCTTTGTTCCAGTCTCAGCTGTTGTTACAGCGCTATATAAATCAATGAAAGCTTAACTCATTCACTGCCATTCACAAATTTTTTCAGGTTTTGTTTTGTCATGCTTGGGTGCTGATAAAGCGCAGGCCATGTCCTCTGGAAAGCATTTCCCTTTTTCCATGCTACTGCTTTGTTCCAGTCTCAGCTGTTGTTAAAGCGCTATATAAATCAATATATTGTATTGTATTGTATTGTATTTTGTACAGCTGCCCCCATTTCAAGCTCATATAACTCCAGGCCCATATCATTTAGGAATTAATTCTTTTTTTCCGATGAACGAAGAGAGTCCAAGGTTTTTTTACGCTGCATTGAATAGTTATGTAGTCCTAAAACTCAATATTATGTGGGTCCTGGAATTTAAATGACAATGACAAAAACCCTGGCACAGAAGTGGACACAGTGAACGAGTTAATTGATGGAACATTCTAGTCACTATAGATAAAGTAAAATGGCTGCCTAACAAAATTATCACAGCCAGCATTTGTGGGAAAATTGAACTGCTAATAGGACGTGACAAATTATATCCAATACAATGTGAATGAGCTATGCAGAGTCCCAATCTTTTCGTAAACAAAATGGCGGATTTTGTCAGGAATGTAGTTTCTATCTTTGAGAGAATTAAAGCATTTTTTGAGAATTCAATGTGAAAATATTCTGGCTGTCCAGGTGCGTTATCGCAGGGATCACCTGTCAGGTCGGACATTTCACCGTTTCTCCCGCGTGGACGACTTGTGTGCGGACATATGCGACGGCGCTGCTCTTCTGACCCTGATCCACTTCTATTGCCCCGACCTCATTCCACTTGAAAGTACGTTTTAAGCCGAGACTGATGCTCACATTTGCATCTATTTATCTGGCTAGCTAACTGGCTATCTTGCTGGCTATTTAGATGGCTCTCTAGCTGTCTACCTGGCTGGCTACCTAGCTAGCTATCTATTTGCTGTCTATTAGCTATCTGGCTATCTAGCTGGCTACCTAGCTGGCTCCCTAGCTAGCTATCTATTAGATATCTAGCTAGCTAGCTATCTAGCTGTCTACCTGGCTGGCTATCTAGCTAGCTATCTATTTGCTGTCTATTAGCTATCTGGCTATCTAGATGGCTACCTAGCTAGGTATGTATTAGATATCTTGCTAGCTAGCTAAGGGCTGTCTACCTGGCTGTCTATCTAGCTAGCTAGCTATTTGCTGTCTATTAGATATCTGGCTATCTAGATGGCTACCTGCTTGGCTACCTAGCTAGGTATGTATTAGATATCTTGCTAGCTAGCTAAGGACTGTCTATCTGGCTGTCTATCTAGCTAGCTATCTATTTGCTGTCTGTTAGATATCTGGCTATCTAGATGGCTACCTGGTTGGCTACCTAGCTAGGTATGTATTAGATATCTTGCTAGCTAGTTAAGGGCTGTCTACCTGGCTGTCTATCTAGCTAGCTATCTATTTGCTGTCTATTAGATATCTGGCTATCTAGATGGCTACCTGGTTGGCTACCTAGCTAGGTATGTATTAGATATCTTGCTAGCTAGCTAAGGGATGTCTATCTGGCTGTCTATCTAGCTAGCTATCTATTTGCTGTCTATTAGATATCTGGCTATCTAGATGGCTACCTGGCTGGCTAACTAGCTAGCATTATTATTATTATTATTATTATTATTATTATTATTATTATTATTATTATTATTATAAATTTCAGATATCTGCGTGAAGGATATGGCCTCAATAGCCGATAGCGTGTACAACATCCATCTGCTGAAGGAGTTTTCAAATGAATACTTGAACAAGTGCTTCTATCTAAAGCCCGAAGACATCCTGTATTGTTCGCCAATGTTGAGGGTGAGGCAAAAACACACACAAACATTATCACACAAATGGAAGACAGTTCATGACATTTACACTTGAGAGAACATTCCAAAATTAAGTAAAAAAAAAAAGTAGAGGTATAAATACATTAGCTGTAGGTGTGAGCTAACCTTAGTTTATCTTCTCACGCAGAATAACGTGATGGTGTTCATCGCCGAGCTCTTCTGGTGGTTTGAGGTTGTGAAGCCCGACTTTGTACAGCCCAAAGACCTTAAGGAAATCAGAGATGGTAAAACCTACCCCTTCCTACAGACAGCGACCCCTCCAGGTGTTCAACCACCCCACATGCCTCGGCGCACACCTCCGCTTTCGTCCAGAAGAAGTATACGCCGAAATGTGTAAGGCAACCGAACACTCAAAAAAGCCACCGTCTGCAAGAAAAGAATCTGCTGTAAATTAGATAACAAGTAGACAGCTATCTCGATATATAGCTTATAAATAGCTAGCTAGACAGCCAACCAGCTACAAACATAGCTAATAGACAGCAAATAGATAGCTAGCCAGGTAGCTAGCTATCTATATGGATAGCTAATATCCCGTACAAGATCTGCGTGAAGAATTTCCGCGCCTAATGTAATGATTTTGTATCTCTTCCTAGGCCCTTTTCTCAGACGACACCTTACGCCTTGCATTTCCCCAATCAGGAAGATGACTCATACAACATGAGCGCAGTTCGCAAATACAGTTCAGCCTCTGCTATTAGGACCCTCGGGGGTTCAACTCGCCCGTTGCATCAACACAGACTAACCGGGCAAAGCCTCCTCAGCCACATTCATATTGAAGATAAGGAGCAGATTTTTGAAGAAGAGGAGTTAGTCGCTGTAATCCGCCCCCGGCGTCCACTCCGGGGCGATATGGAGCTGGATGAATTGGAAATCCCCTTTACACCCTCATCCAGGGGAGTTTTTAACACTGTCAAGATGGACGTCTTAACCCCTGACATGCAGGCGGACAGCTACTACCTCGAACCTCTGATGCCTGCCATCCCAAAGCCAGCTAAAGAGAAGAGCGTCCACCTGAACAAGGAGGAGGAGAGCGGGGAGAATCGCTGGAGGGGTTTATCTGGCGTGAAAAAAGCTGTGGATATTCCACAGAAAGCACACCCAAAATCGCCATTATCTCAATGTAATAAATTTAAATTTCAACCTGTTCCCACCCGTGATAGCTTGACGCCACCGCATGGCTTCTTCCTTCACCTCTCTGGGGAGTCTGACTGTCACAGTCATCTTTCCTCCGATGCAGAAGTAGCACAGGATTCTGACTCGGACGTCGCCGATTTTGAGGAAGATGACGAGGATGCGGAGATGATTGAGACCAGCAGTCGAAAAGGGGTTGATTTACTGAGGCAATTCTCCGAAGTTGAGTCTTTGAAACTGAGGCAAATCTCCGAAGTTGAGTCTCCGAAGCTGAGAGAAGACCTGAAACTGAGAGAACGAGATGACAAGGAAGATTGGAGTGGACGTTCCAGTCCCTGTCTCAGTCCCTTGTCCTGTGCAAGCAGCGCTTCAGGCAGTGCCGGTATCCGGATGACCAGCTTCGCCGAAAGAAAGCTGCTAAAGCTCAGTCTCCGTGACGGCTTCTGCAGCACAAGTAGTTCCCAGAAAACAACACCTGACCATTCAGAGAGTAGTCCTTGTTCTCCGTGGCAACTAAAGTCTGAAGGTAACCCCGGTCTACCAGGGATGGACTCCACCTGTGTTACGAGGAAGCCGGTAAGTCCTCCAGTAGTGCCTTCAGAGCTGCTCGAGCTCCATATGCAGCTCGAGGAACAAAGGCGCGCTATCGAGTACCAGAAGAAGAAGATGGAGACCTTGTCAGCACGGCAGCGTCTGAAACTCGGCAAAGTCGCATTCTTGAATATCGTGAAGAAAGGTGAAGGAAGAAGCGACACACTTCCTCTTCCTCTCAAACATTCACCTTCTGCCGATCTGTCTGCTGCTCTGAAAGAGAAAAGTCCCTGCTGCAAGGACGACTCCTGTCTTGAGGTTTTGAAGGTGGAAGTAGAAGGAAGACAGATAAATCGAGATAACCGGTTCGGTAGCGTCTCGGAATCGGGTGTAGGTGACCGCTCCCGTTCCATCGATCTCCTTAACGAGGCCATCAGTGTCATCCAACAGCAGATGACCAAGCTGTCGTTGCAACAAGATTTGTTGATGAAGAAAAATGAATCCTCGTCTTTGGAATCTCCAAAGCCAGATCTGAAACCAACTCCAACCATGACAGAATCCCCTACTTCAGACGCCAGATCTTTCGCCGTCCACTTTATGGACTTTAACGGCGGAGGTTGTACCCCGACTCGCCGTCCACCCAAGCTGAGCTCCAGTCAGCGAAGCAAAACATCGGAGCCTAAGAACAAGAGTAACAGAGCGCCTGACACTGAAACAGCGCTCTCCCCACAAGAAAACACTGGCGTGATAAACCAGGATACTGAAGCTACCAGGCTGGATAGAAACTTCAGAAGACGCACAACCTTCAGAATCCAAAACGAGCAAGAGGAACCCGCTCTGTCTCCTGTCAAAACTCAGTCAGACGACCCAGCAACCTCTGACACCCTCACCTCACCTTCACATTCTGCAGAAGACGACAAGCTGGACATCCCACTGACAGAATCAGCGATTGGAGACGAAACAACTAGGGGAAAAGGTCTGCTGATCCAGGTTGACCTGAACGTCCCCGAGGAGGGTGCGAGCGCCAACAACACAAACGGCGAACAAAATAACGCACTCGGCTTCTTCTTTAAGGTGACGTTCAAGACGAGTATTATGGATGGTCTAATCCACGGGTGTCAAAATCAAGGCCCGTGGGCCAAATCTGGCCCGCCACATCATTTTGCTCGGCCCGTTCAAGCAAATCAAGCATGTCAAATGCCATGACGCTTGCTAACGTCCAAACCAAAATTTCTAATTGTCTCAAGTAAACCACAAAAACTGTCATTATTTTGGACTTGCTAAAGTCCAAAACCAAATGTCAAATTTTCGCATGTAAACCTCAATAATGAGTTAATGTTATGTACGCTCTATATGTAACAATATGGAGGGGATTAATCATTGTAATGGCTACACCAAATTCATCACGGCTCCCATGAGTGGAAACCGTAACTACGATGAGTTTGACATCCTTGGTCTCATCTTTTGTTGAACTCAAGCACACCGGTTAGGTCATTAAAGCTGAACAGATTCGACTCTTTTTCCAGGATGACGAGAAAGCCGACGATGACATGGCCAAACGTCGTGCCGCCTTCATGCTCAAACAACAACGCAAAGCAGAGGAAGCCAGGTTACGCAAGCAGCAGCAGGAAGCCGACAGCGAGCTCAAGCGTGACGAGGCCAGGTACGCTTTTGGGTTATCATCACAAATCGAATTTCTTTTTCAAGAATGATTAAAACCGTTGTACAAAACTCAAGTTGGAGTCTCACAAATGTTGCAATACGATGACCAGATTTCTCTACAATATTTTCAATAGGTCTAATATGATGATATTCGCAATCTAATATCATTATGATGAAATTAAAAAGTATGTGTTAAAATGTATTATTATGATTATCTGTTAGCTATATAGCTAGCTAGCTGGATATCTATTAGCTATCTATCCAGCTCGCTGGTTATCTATTAGATATCTATTAGCTAGCTAGTTGACTGGCTATCTATTAGCTGTCTGTTCGCTATCTAGCTGGCTGGCTGGCTGTCTATTAGATATTCATTCAGCTAGCTAGCTATCTATTAGCTAGCTAGCTGGTTAGCAGGCTCTCTATTAGCTATATATGAGCTATATAGCTATTTAGCTATCTGTTATCTATCTGATAGCTAGATAGCTTTTTATTTATTTGAGGGTTTCCGGGTTGATTGAACGCTAGCGCATGTGGCTGCCGCTGCTCACCCACAAAAAAACTGATCCAGTGACTGTAAAGTGATCTTGAGAGTTTTGAGAGGTGCTTAAAAATGAAATGCATTATTATTATTATTATTATGATGATGATGATTTTTACCAGGAAAAAAAAAAGATTATATTAACTCATTCACTGCCAGACAATGTGCAAAGAGGTGTCCACTCCAGTGCCAGGGTTTTTGTCATTTTCACTCAAATTGCAGGACCCACAGAATACTGAGTTTTAGGACTACATAAACTTTCAGTGCAGCATAAGGAACCTTAGACTCTCTTCTGTCATCAGAAAAAAAGGTTAATTACTAAGTTTTATGTGTCTGGAGTTATTTGAGCTTGAAATGGGGGCAGCTGTACAAAATACAATACAATATATATTTATTTATATAGCGCTTTAACAACAGCTGAAACTATAACAAAGCGCTAAAATGGACGAAAGGCACATTCTGCACCCTTGTGGAAGGGAAAAAACATTGCTCGAGGTCTGACCAACACTTTATCGTCACCCATTGCAGGCGAAAGGCGGAGGAGGAGCGGGTTCGTAAAGAGGAGGAGAAAGCCAGACGAGAGCTGATTAAGCAGGAATACCTACGCCGGAAGCAGCAGGCTTTGTTAGAAGAACAGGGTCAGGTTAAACCCAGGCCCAGGTTCAAGTCCCGCAGACATAGACCGAAATCAACACACCGCAGCGAGTTCAGCAGTCCCTCTAAGGGATCCACCACACGTATGTAGCATGTTTTGATGACGTACTATAGTCACATATTCAAAATGGACATTCACAAAAAGTATCTTACGACTATTTTCAGCTGATTTGAGCTGCAGCTTTCGAGGATCCACGTTGTCATTGGCTACAGAGGCGGACAGTATCATTTCCGGAGAGTTGGAGATGCAAAGGTAAGATGCTTAGAATCGCATCTTCCGAATACAGGTAACATCCGATTTACCACCGAGTTCCGTTCCGACCAAACGGTCGTAAGTCGAAATGGTTGTAAGTTGAAATCCATTCAAAATGTTGAATAGAGGCTAAATGACTCGCAAACTCCGTCCCCTCTGGTGCCATCACACGGTCGATTACTGTGCGAGAGTAAGATGCTAGCTGGCTGGCCAAAATTGTCATACGCGTTGCTGGCCTGCTAGCGCGTTGCGGTGCCAGGCGTAGAATTAAAATTTTAAAAACAGGGTCTAGAGGTCGTGGTCGGAAGTACGGGTGGTCGTAATTCGAGCTGGTTGTAAGTCGGGTGTTACCTGTATTTGTCGAAATAATTTATGTTTCGAATAAGTATTAAATTGCAATTTTGTACTTGGACCTGGAATGTAAACACAAGTTTGTTTGTCACACAGGGCTGAATCGGTCTGCTCCATGGATTCTTTTCCTGTGCTAAGCCGAACCTCTAGTAGAAATATGGAGCGCGACTGGGAGAGTGGCTCCGTCGCCTCCTCCATCATGTCAATTGATTACAATGGTGAGCTCTAATGAAATGAAATACAGTGATACCTCGGTTTACGAAGCCCTTGACTTACAAACTTTTCGGTTTACGAACGTTACATTTATGAACATTTTACCTTGGCATACGAACTGGCAGACGACAATGAGAGTTTCAACTTTGATAGTTCAAAGGCAGAGTGTAAACTGCAAGGTTAAAATTCCCATCAATCAGGCTCCACAAACAACCCGCACAAGCCATCTGTACACTTGATGCAAAAAGCTATCAACCCAGAACACAATTGATGAGGAACTAGATAAAATTATCACAAAGAAAGCACCTCCAAGGGATCATTCCTCAAGATGGTGAAAGAAGAAGGTTACGTTCCTCATCAAGTTTTTAATGCTGATGAAACCAGCCACTCCATTCCATCAAGCCATCAACGACCATCACAAAGGTAAATAAAACGACTTTATTATACGGTACAGTTTATTTCTTTAATTACAATACAGTAGCACATTTATTATACATAAAATGAGGTATTTTTTTGTAATTTTAAGGCTTATTTAGTAGAAAATTATATTTTATGGGGACCTGGGAATGGATCATTCTCATTTTAATGGTTTCTTATGGGAAATAAATGTTCGGAAGATGAACTTTTCGCCTTATACACACTTTCTGGGAACCAATTAAGTCCGTGAGCTGATGTATCACTGTATATAAATGTCATTTTTGACATTAAAATTTTGGACACCATAGCTTAGCCACTTTTTTTGTTGTTTGTTGTTCACCGTTCGTCCAAGGTCCCAAGCTATTCAAAGAACCGAGCTCCAAGTCCAACAAACCCATCATCATCAATGCCATCGCACATTGTTGCCTAGCCGGAAAGGTGAACGAGGCCCAGAAAAATATCCTTCTGGAGGTCAGAGTGCTAAAACGCAATATTACTCTGTCAGCAATCAATCACTTCATGGATCATTTTTATGTCTTTATTCTGCTGTTTCACAGGAGCTTGAAAAATGCGAATCCAACCATCTCATCATCCTCTTCCGTGACGGCGGTTGCCAGTTTCGCGCAGTATACTCGTACTCACCGGAAACGGAGGACATCCTCAAGTTCACGGGCACGGGGCCGCGCACCATCGGTCACAAGATGATCGATCGCCTCTACAAGTACAGTTCGGACCGCAAACAGTTCAACGTCATCCCAGCCAAGTCGGTGTCGGTTAGCGTGGACGCGCTAACCATCCATAACCATTTGTGGCAGGCCAAGAGGCCCGGCAGTGCGCGCAGGAAGTGACAGTGACTCTGTTTATTTTACGAACCAAATAATCAACATCTGGTGATCCGGCAAAGTGATCACTGCGCCATATCATACAAAACACTGCGCGATGCAAATGCAGTACAGTGATACCTCGGTTTACGAACCCCTTGGCTTATGAACTTTTCGGTTTACGAATGTTAAATTTATGAAAATTCTACCTTGGCATACGAACTATTATTCGGGATACACACAGAGCTGCCACAATGAGTGATGTGTCGTTCGCGAACGGGCTCGTTCTCTTAACAAGAAAATGGCAGCCGGCTTGTTTTGGTTCTCTATTCCCCGCCCCCAGTCGTCGGTTAAAGCCATGTGATTGGTCAAGAACGCGGCAGTGAGTTGGAGGTGGTTTAAACATTAAAGAGACAGGCAGACAACAGAGCAAGAGTGACAAAATGGATAGAAAACAGTGAAATTTGGACTTGTTTCAACTTTGATAATTCAGAGGCAGAGTGTCGACTGCAAGGTTAAAATTCCCATCAATCAGGCTCCACAAATAACCCGTACAAGCCATCTGTAGACTTGATGCAAAACGTTCTACATCAAGTGTTTAATGCTGATGAAACCGGCCACTCCATTCCATCTAGCCATCAACGACCATCACAAAGGTAAATAAAATGATTTTATTATACAGTACAGTTTATTTCTTTAATTATAATACCATAGCACATTTACTAAACATAAAATAATGTATATTTTGTGTAGTTTTAAGGCTTAGAAAATTAGAAAGTTACGTTTTATGGTGACCTGGGAACGGATTATTCTCATTTAAATGGTTTCATATGGGGAATACATTTTTGGGATAGACACTTTTCGCCTTACACACTCGGTCTGGGAACCAATTAAGTTCGTAAGCCAATGTATCACTGTATTTGGTTTTTATTGATGATACTTCTGCATGTCACGTTTGTTTTAGGGACTGGTACTTCCCGTATTTTTTTTTAGCTGATGGACCGATTGTCAAGTTGTGACAAAGTTGTACCTTTTTAAGATGCTGCATTTTCTTATGGCAATGATTCCCCCCAAAAATGGTGTGTTGTTTGTATTGTGGGGTACAAGGCTCTTAGTTTGGCCTTTGCAGTCTTTACAAAGACAGATTTGATGTTTTTAATGGGTGGTTGCCATTTCGCTGAGGAAGTGCGGAACACTGAAAAGTAGAACAGACAACAGAAGCATGTTTTATTTATTTTTTTTTATTTTTGTATTTGTTTAACTTTTCTTTTTTTTTGGCTGCTATTTTTTTACATTCACTTTAGTGGGATGGACATTTTGACCTGCCCACAAGCTTTTACGCTAACTCACTGGAGGACAAACAAACTTTAAATATAGCTTCAAATGCTCAACAAGTTGCCTATCTGTTCCCTGGTCATTGGAACTTAATGGCGAAAAGACTTCACAATACTTCTTTCTTTTTTTTTTTTTTTTTTTGCTGCATTTTGTATATTTTTAGGAGTCTATTTTCTACCAGTTAAAGAACAAAAAAACAGAGGCACTGTTTGGAGGATTATTTCGTCAGTCTCATTATATTGTGTCCTGTAGTACTGTATGTTAATTTATTTTGAAAATCTGTAATAAATTACAGTTCAAGTCGTTGCCTCGTTATGAAATGTGACGATTACTTTTTTGTCGATTTTTTGTCGATAAATATAATATAATATAATATAATAATATATACACACATGCTCACACGCAGTGTTTATATGACAACGCCACTCAACAAATGGGAACCAGTTATTTGTAGAAATATTTTCAACAAACAACATGGACTTGGCGTTACACACTGGCTCTGGTTTGTAATATAAAAATATTTTATGCGTAGATTATTAATTTAAAACAAAAACAAAACAATTGGAGCAACGGACTCTTTTCGGCGTGACACAGAAGCAAGCACGGATGTAATTTGACAGCGCGCAGGCCTCTCTTCCGGTCTCTTATCCCTCGGCCCCTGTGCGACAATGGTATGCTGCCAACGCCGTTTACCTTAAATCTCTAAACATCTTGGAAGCGCGCAGCTCATCGTTTACCGATCACGAGTGTTTCATAGTCAATTAAGCTTAACTCCTTATTGAGTGATGTATTTGTTGTAAATAAAGTGGATATTTGACAACTTCAGGTTTGAGTTCTGGAAGCAGCTAGCCGGCTAGTTAGCATTGGCGTTCCGGCCTCATTCAAGTCTTAAAATTGAACACAGTCCTCTTTGGACTTTCAGTTGTATGCTGACAAATGTATATTTTTGTATGTCGTGTTCGTGTAATTTTATTCATTGTGAAGTCTTGATGGGTGAGTTATAAGCGACGGCTTGCTACATCATGAACGTCTCAATGAGCTGACTCTTTTGAGTAAATATACATGTAAACGTAACAGTGATGCACTAAGCGTTTCAATTGCATTCAGTCTTATGTATGGTGTTCCAAAATGTCTGAACCAATAACCACTATGTAATTAAAGTTTGTTCCACCCAGACAATACTGTACAGCTACACCGGTACAGACCTGTACTGGTGCTGATGTGCTTGGGTTTTGCTGCTTATTCATTTTGAATTGTCATCTTGTAGACGAAGGGAACATCCTCTTTCGGTAAGCGAAGGAACAAGACGCACACCCTGTGCCGTCGTTGTGGCTCCAAAGCCTACCACTTGCAGAAATCCTCCTGTGGGAAGTGTGGCTACCCCGAGAAGCGCAAGAGAAAGTGTAAGAAAGTGACATTTTTTTCCGATATGGACAGCTATGGGGTGACTTATGGAAATGAATGACGGGGTACATTATTTTATTTTCGAATGGATTTGTTTTTTCTAGACAACTGGAGTGTAAAGGCCAAGAGGAGGAACACCACTGGCACTGGTCGTCTGAGGCACCTCAAGGTTGTGCACCGTCGGTTCAGGTAAGATTGACACATGGGTATTGATTGTTAAGTAGGACTTGATCAGGTTTTGGCCTCAGAAGTCAAAACATTTTAGTCTGAATAGTAGTATTTTGTGGATTATAAATTACGCGGCAAAATCCATCAATTCAGGCTAACTCACTTGCCCGAGTTTGATCAGGTAACACTGGCAAGATGAGTTCCGATTTGTTGTTTATTAGCTTAGCAACTGTGGTGTCATTTTCAGCTATGTCTCCTAAGACTAATAAGTAATATTTTTCCAACCAAGTAATTAGGTGGCATCTGTAAAGCTTACATTACAGTGATTTGAAGTGACGGTTGAACTCTGTACAAGATTTTTTTAAGATTTGGTGAAAGCTAAGCTATTTTAAAAATGTACCATGTGTTGTCCTTCAGTAAATATATCCCATTTTATGTCATTGATTAAATCAAAAAAGTGACTGCTTTTTAATGTTTATCAGCTATCCTTGCCAATGATGATGAGCAATAAATGTCTGAACATATGAAATCAAAGTGATTCCTTTTAAAGTCTCTGAGGCAAGTTAAGCATGATGAGAATTGCCTAGTACGGTGATACCGCGGTTATGAACTTTTCTGTTTACGGATGTTCATTTATGAAAAATTTTAGCTTAGCATACAAACTATTTTTCGGGATACACACGGAGCGCCACAATGAGTGATGTGTCGTTCACGAACGGTCCCGTTCTAACAAGAAAATGGCAGCCAACTTTTTTTTCCTGTATTCCCCGCCCCCAGTCTTCGGTTAAAGCCACGTGATTGGTCAAGAACGCAGCAGTGAGGGGAGGTGGTTTAAACATTAAAGAGACAGGCAGACGGCAGTGAAAGTTTCAACTTTGATAGTTCAAAGGCAGAGTGTAGACTGCTAGGTTAAAATATCCCACCAATCAGGCTCCACAAACAACGCGCACAAGCCATCTGTACACGTGATGCAAAAAGCTATCAACCCAGCTAAACAGAACACAATTGATGAGGAACTAGATAAAATTATCGCAGACAAAGCCCCGACAAGGGATCATTCCTCAAGATGGTGAAAGAAGAAGGCTACATTCCTCATCAAGTGTTTAATGCTGATGAAAGCGGCCACTCCATTCCATCAAGCCATCAACGACCATCACAAAGGTCAATAAAACGACTTTATTATACATATTACATATTATAATATGGTATATTTTGTGTAGTTTCAAGGCTTAGAAAATTGGAAAGTAGAAAATTCTGTTTTATGGGGACCTGGGAACTGATTATTCTCATTTTAATGGTTTCCTATGGGAAATTAATCTTTGGGCTACACACTTTTCGCCTTACACTGTCTGAGAACCAATTAAGTTCGTAAGCCAAGGTATCACTGTCCAAGCATTTTTCTCTAATAAACTAAACTAAACATTGCATTGATGCACCTTTTGGAAACGACTTCCCATTTTCTGGAAGCTATCCGAATCATGTGCCATGATTTTTTTATTTTTTTTTTAATGTTTTCTCTTGACATTTTCCAGGAATGGTTTCCGGGAAGGTACCACCCCCAAGCCCAGACGTGCTGCGGTGGCGGCTTCCAGCTCCTCCTAAAAGACACATTTTGGTTTAAATAAATGTGACCAACACACAAAGCTCATTCTTGTCTTGTTCTGGACAAAAGTAAACATTTTGTTTCAAGGAGATTACACTTATACAGCAAAATCACGTTTTCCTTTTCTTTTTAAATACAGTAAAGTCTCGTTATATCGATATTTAAGGGAGTCCGAAAAAATATCGATATAACCGGGACTATCGATATATCCGACCCTGTTTGCATGTAATTTTCTCCGTACGTGCATAAAAATAGTATCGATATATCCGATATCGATATAACGAGACTTTACTGTATTAGGAAAATACATGATTAAACACATTTGTGTGAAGCCTTCAGTAGCATGCTATCTATTAGCTATCTAGCTTGCTAGCTATCTATTAGCTGGGTGCCTAGCTAGGTAGTGATCTATTAGCTATCTAAGGGGGCAGTGTTTCCCTTTTTTTCCATGTTAGCGATTTGTTCAGCTGTTGTTAAAGCGCTATATATCCATTTGCTATCTATTAGCTATCTGGCTAGCTCGCTGGGTATTTATTAGCTGTATGGCTATCTTGCTAGTTAGCTATCTAACTGGCTATGAGCTATCTGGCTGGTTATCCATTTGCTATCTATTAGCTATCTACGGGGACAGTGTTTCCCATTTTTCCATGTTAGCGCTTTGTTCAGCTGTTGGTAAAGCGCTATATATCCATTTGCTATCTATTAGCTATCTGGCTAGCTAGCTGGGTATTTATTAGCTGTATGGATATCTTGCTAGTTAGCTAACTATCTGGCTATCTATTAGCTCTCTGGCTGGCTATCCATTTGCTATCTGTTAGCTATCTAGCTTGCTTTCTATCTGAGTTACTTCCAGGTTGAGTGAACGCTAGTGCGTATGGCTGCCGCTGCTTACCCGCTGAAAAACTTCTGTGACTGTAACGTGACCTTGAGAGTTATGTAAGGCGCTTAGAAATTAAACTTATTATTACATATTCAACTGAAAATAATTACAAATCAAATATGCATCTGTCCAAGTTCATTCGCTTCTGGACACCCCTGACAACAACAAAAAAAATCTTAAATATTTATATAAAATCTAAACAATCTTCATTTTTCCCCCATGATGGCATGAGGTAGAACTTGTTTTTTTTTCCCCCGTTGCTACTGGAAAACTGGAGGGTGGTTTTCCCGCAACAGCATTTATTCAGTCCACTTTTGAAAACCGTTGGAAAAGTTAAGCCGAAAAACGTTTTATGAAAGCGCAGCATTCTTTACAGGTCTTAAGCTTTTTCTTGAGCCTTTAACGCCAGCCTGTAACGCTCTTGCCAAACTGCTGTAATGTTAAAAAAAAAATCAACTTTTTTTTTTGCATAAAAATATATATTTTTAACTGCTTTATCCATTTGGGCTTCCACAATTCAGTATTTAAAATGGATTACAAAAAAAGTCAGAAATTTAGGTATACTTGCCTATTCGAGTGACGAATAGCAAATGTTAATGCAACACATTTTTTTTTAATGCTTATAAAAATATATTTTTTTTAAACTGCGAACATTTGGACTCGTGCCATTGGAGGCCCGTTACTTTGGAATGTCTTGGACAGCTAATGTAAATAAAATTCCAATAGACTGGACCTCTTCAGATTAATATTTGGTATTTTGCTTTTGAAAAAAACGGAGGAAATACCATAAATGTTCCATACAGAGAATAATAACAATACATTTAATTTACAAGCGCCTTTCTGAACACCCAAGGACACTTTACAATAAAACAATACTGTACATAGAACAATAATACAATAAAATGATAAATAATAAAATATAGTGGAAGATTAAACTAGACCACGAATGCAAGTTTAAACACGTGGGATTTGAAAGTAGGAAGGGAAGTCAATATTACGGATGTTGGGTGAAAGTGTTTGGTATTTTGCTTTTTGGGAAAAAAAAACGGAGCAAATACTATAAATGTTCTATGCGTAGAATATTTTAATGCTCCGTGTTGAAGTACAAAGTATTATTATTATTATTATTATTAGAGCGCTATTTGGCCACTTGCTGTCGATTAAAAATGACATCACAGTACCCAAAGGTAACAACCAATCACAGTTTAGATTTTTGGCGGGTTTCAACCATGATTGGTCTACTCGTTACCTAAATCATTGAATTAATGTGACGTAATTTTCTGTCACTAGCTAGTGGTCCAGGTGTCGTGTCATTCTCCATGATTGCTGGTAGGGGGCGATATCGCGCACAGCATAGCGGTGAGTTTAGTTAGCCAACCAGAACCGGGAGCGCCCCCGGTCGTCTCCTTCATTTCTCTGCCCGCAGGTGAAAGCTCTCCTCGGCGTGTTACTTCCCGCGCACACCGGAGGTAACCACAAACCGAGGTCTCGCTCCCCCCCACCCACGTTTCGACTCCTCATCGACGAATTTGGACCTGTCGTGTTTCCCAGTTCACGGAATGACATCGCGTTGAGCTGCTGTGATGAGTTGTAAGTTGGGAAAAGAAGTTACAAACGTGATATCCTTACACGTAATTCCACCCGGTCTCGTCTTCCTGCCCCGGTGTGTAGCTTCTATCCTGGGATACTTGTGCATTCTTCTACTGCTGCGGGAACCTGCGTGTCGTGGGGATGAGGAGTTATCCGGCACAGGTAGGAAACAAAAAAGTGACAGTTAAGAAACAAAAAAAGTGACGTCGGTTGTCCTTTAAGTACTCAGATGTTAGCAACGGAGTAAATACAATGCAATACATATAGATTAATATAGCGCTTTAACAACAGCTGAAGCTGTCAAAAAGCACTTCTCATGGACCACTATCATATACAAGGAAAATAAAGCAGTCACAAAAATAGTAGAAAGCACCAGGGAGTAAAACTAAAATCAAGTCTGAATCATGCTGAGTAAAATGCCAAAAAGTAGTTAGTTACAGAGTTAATTACAATTTATTGAATCATTTTTGAGGAATTGCAGGTTTATCACATCATCAATGTTATCCGCTTTCCGTCCACATGACCCCATCGCCCCCTCTGGGAAAGATAACTTACTGTAAAAACGTGTCGTACTTGTCACGAAACACTTCACTTGCACGGCTTTATAGTCAGAAATGCACTTTTACCAGTATCCTGGCCATCGGTTAATTCCACACACACACACAATAGTATGGGGTGTTATCAGCTCTTACACATACGAACAAACAGTTTAAACTTTGTCTCAGTCCATTCCAAATTTATCTTCTTCACAAGATTAAAACAGCGAGACATTTTGTACCCGGTCTCATATCATCTCATCTGCAATTCACATTTGTTTCTGCGCTACTTTCCCGCCAGTTCTGACAAGCAATGTGTAAAAATGACTCTGGTCGGATTTAGACGGCGTGGGCCGGGTTCACATAGCAGGCGTATGAGGTCTGCTGAGTGTCTTTGGCAAGGATGGGGGCTGAGAAGGGCATGCTGAAGCTTGTTTGGAAGAAAGTGCTCTTGGCGCTTTTTTTTTTACCCCCATTGAGTCTGCACTGTACACTGCACTGCACTTTGTGTCACATTTGAAAGCAATTAGGAATAATTTTATGATTTATTCCACCTGTTGGGTCGTATCGATGACACACACACACACACTCTCTCGCACATGCAATTCCTCATCTTGTGCTACACTAACATACAACCCCTAGCCTATGTTGTTTTTCCCCTACGGCAGGGGTGTCACAGTCATTTTTTGCCGCGGGCCACATTGTAGTTATGGTTTCATCTCGAGGGCCGTTATGAATTTGGGGATCCCATTAGAATGTTTAAATCCCTTCAAATATTACATATAGAGCACACAGCAAATTAATGAATAACTCGTTTTCAAATCTGAAGTCAGGAATAATGACTTTTATTGTGGTTGACATCCAAAAATATGACATTTTGGCTCAGATTTTAGCAATTATCATGGAATTTAACAAGTTTGATTTGCTTTCGCGGGCCGAAAAAAATGATGTGGCGGGTCGGATTTGGCCCGCGGGCCTTGACTTTGACACCTGTGCCCTACGGGTATTAGACTCAAGAGTTTATGTATGAATTAAAGGACAACCGACACCATTTTTTTGTTTCCTTACTGACATCAGAAACATGTTTTATAGCATCTAAAATACCCAAAACAAGCAGGCTGATATTTTTAATCAAATGCAAAACACCAATAAAAATGACTTCAAGTGTCCCAAAACTATTTCAAAATGACCTCGGAGATGCCGAGTTTCAGAAGGTCCCGCCCCCTTGTTCGTGACATCACGAAAGGACGTCCTGCCTTGCTCTCGAATCAAAACAATGGCTTCAGATTTGGAGAAGATGCTTTGTTGTTAGTCATCCAGTTATGAATATGATTCAAATAGTTCTGAAGAGGAAAGCATAAATGTTTGCAATCGATTAAAGAGGCTTTCAAAACTCTCAAGGTCACTTTCCAAGTTTTGCTGTGGGTGAGCAGTGGCAGCGACACGCTCCAGCGTTCACTAACCCGGAAGTAACTTCAATACTGTAGATAGAAAGCTAGTTAGCTAGCTAATAGATAGATACTAGCTAGCTAGCCAGCCAGCTAATCGATAGCTAGGTAGGTAGCTATAAAGCTACAACTAAGAGGGTGCAGAAAGTGCTTAAAATTGAACGACTGTGTCTTCGTGTTGTCGCTGCCTTCACAGAAGCTCCTGTATTTTGTTTTTTCTACTTCTTCCTTATCCTTTCCTCTTCCTTTTATCACTTTGCTGCTGTGAAATGTCAATTTAGCTTGTAGCAGACATATTGCACCATGACGTCCCTGATCCACTGGTGAAAAGGACGCTTCGGTCCTCTCCTCTTTCATCTAAAACTGCGTCATACAACTAAGAGGGCGCAGAAAGTGCTTAAAATTGACACTTTCCCAAAGAAAATGGAGTCAGTATGATACTACGCCAAGCGGTTTTCACAACCAAGATCCATCCTGTGCAAGCTTTTTAATGACTTTTACAGCCTTTAAGTTTTTTTATTTTTCATACAGCAGATGTAGCGGAATCACAGCTGCAGTCTGTGTGTGTTTATATATTTATATAATCTATAAAACCTCAAGTTTGAGTAGGTGACACTGATACTTGTTGACACTTGTCTCCGCAGTGAACCCGTGCTGCTACTTCCCATGTCAACACCAGGGCGTGTGCGTAAGATACGCAGACAACCGCTACGAGTGTGACTGCACCCGCACCGGCTACCATGGGGAGAACTGCACCATCCGTGAGTCCATTCCCCCCCCCCCCTCCCCCACGCTTTGCATCTGTGGCATCCCTTCATATCCTCTTTGGGGAAAGAGAGAGGAATTTGAAATATCACAGATGGAGAGTGTGGAAAGGGGACGGTTCTCACCGCTTTAAAATGAGAACGTAAAGGCGTGTAGTACAACTTACATTGTTCTTGGGATCCAACTATCCTGGAGATGAGGCACACATAGTGTTTTACATTAAATTTGGGTTGTATGCATATAAAAAATGCATAAAAGAATAGAATATTTGATAGAACCCATTGGCTTACGAACTTTACGAATGTTAAATATATGAAAATGTTACCTTGGCATACAAACTATTTTTCGGGATACACACAGAGCTGCCACAATGAGTGATATGTCGTTCGCGAACGAGCCCGTTCTCCTAGCAAGAAAATGGCAGCCGACTTTTTTTTGTCTTTTATTCCCCGCCCCCAGTCTTCGGTTAACGCCACGTGATTGGTCAAGAACGCAGCAGTGAGGGCAGGTGGTTTAAACATTAAAGAGACAGGCACACGATAGAGAGTGACAAACAGATAGAAAACAGTAACATTTGGACTAGTATCAACTTTGTTCAGTGTAGACTGCAAGGTTAAAATTCCCATTAACCACCCACCTGTACACTTGATGCAAAAAGCTATCAACCTAGCTAAACAGAACACAATTGATAAGGAACTAGGTAAAATGGTCGCAGAAAAAGCACCTACAAGGTATCGTTCCTCAAGATGGTGAAAGAAAAAGGCTACGTTCCTCATCAAGTGTTTAATGCTGATGAAACCGGCCACTCCATTCCATCAAGCCATCAACGACCATCACAAAGGTAAATAAAACGACTTTATTATACAGTACAGTTTATTTCTTTGATTATAATACCATAGCACATTTATTATACATAAAATAAGGTATATTTTGTGTAGGCTTAGAAAATTAGAAAGTAGAAAATTATGTTTTATGGGGACCTGGGAACGGATTATTCTCATTTTAATGGTTTGCTATGAGAAATTAATTTTTGGGATACACACCTTTCGTCTTACACACTCTGTCTGGGAACCAATTAAGTTCGTAAGCCAAGGTATCACTGTATCGGATTTTAATCAACATTTTTGCCATTGTCTTATTTCTGCTCGGGCACTCGCCACCCTTCCCATAATTCTAAACATTTATAAGCCTTTATTGTATGAATACAGCGGAGTTCTGGACTCGGGTGCGTAACCTCTTGAAACCCAGACCGGAGACTGTGCACTACATTCTCACCCACTTCCGCTGGCTCTGGGACGTCGTCAACAACACCTTCCTGCGAGATGTTCTGATGCGACTTGTCCTGACAGGTCTCGAGTCTCTCCGGAATAGGAAATTATTTAAAATAATATGAGACATTTCAAAGTAATTTTTGTATATATATGTGTGATTAGTGAGGTCCAATTTAATTCCAAGCCCTCCAACCTACAATTCCAAATACGGTTACCTCAGCTGGGAGTCATACTACAACCTGAGCTACTACACTCGGATTCTTCCACCAGTGCCAGAAGACTGCCCGACACCTCTGGGTGTCAAAGGTCAGGAGATCACCTCATGGAACTTTATTATTTAATATTTTTTTACAAGCCCTCAAAAACTTGTGATATTTTTGTTTACTAGGGAAAGATGGGCTGCCCGACCCTGAGCTACTAGTGGAGAAGCTGCTAAAGAGAAGGACATTCCGACCTGACCCGCAAGGCTCCAACCTCATGTTCGCCTTCTTTGCACAGCACTTCACCCACCAGTTTTTCAAGACCTACAACCGCATGGGGCTGGGCTTCACAAAGGCCCTTGCGCATGGGGTTAGTTCATACAAGACACATATCATGCTTTTTTTTTTAACGCTACACAATTGTATCGTGTAAACATATGATTGTGTGGGGGGTGGTCAAAAGGCGGAAAAAATATGTTTAGCATATTTGTAGTTATGCAGAATATGGGTCAATGTGAATTGTAAGGGTAACAAGAAGGGATCCATGGGGGACGCCTTCATTAACAGATTGTGGAAAATTAAATCACGTAGCTGGTGTGTTGTGGATGTTACTCATTGTAAAATGTGATTATTTTTTTTCATGTTTTTGTTTTGATATTTCAGCTTTTTTTATGATTAACTCATTCACTGCCATTCACAAATTTATTCGGGAATTGAAAATATGATGTAGAGCGCCATTCCCGAATTTGTTTCAGGTTTTGTTTTTTCATGCTTGGGTGCAGACAAAGCGCTGGCCACAGCGGTTTCCTTTGTTCCAGCTTCAGCTGTTGTTAAAGCGCTATATAAACCAATATGTATGTATTGCATTTTGTACAGCCGCCCTCATTTCAAGCTCATATAACTCCAGAACCATATAATTTAGGAATTAACACTTTTTTTTCTGATAAAAGAATAGAGTCTAAGGTTTCTTACGCTGTATGGAATGTTTATGTAGTCCTAAAACTCAATATTCTGTGGGTCCTGGAATTCAAATGACAATGACCAAAACCCTGGCGCTGGAGCGGACACATTTTTGCACATCTGGCAGTGAATGAGTTAATATAACCATTTTTTTTTTCCTGGTACAAACCATAATAATATTAGGTTGCAAATATAATCATATTAGACTTATTGAAAATTATTATTATTGTCATACTCCAACTTGGGTTTTGTACATTATACATTTGTACATAATACATTTTCATTATTTTACACTTCATTTATGAAACTGATTTAAAAAATCATAATATTAGCATAATATCTTTTGTGCAGGTGGATGCGGGACACATTTACGGAGATAATCTGGAGCGGCAACTGAAGCTCCGATTATTAAAAGATGGAAAACTTAAATATCAGGTGGAGTACAGATTTATTGTTTGATTTCACTGTAACCGGCTGTTTGTCTTTTTCTCATTGTAAATATGGAAATGCATGTTAAGCGTTAGGACCTTGTTGTGCTATTATTTCCCCCCCCCCCCATTAGTTGATTGATGGCGAGATGTACCCTCCCTCTGTAGCCGAAGCCCCCGTCAAGATGAGCTACCCGCCAGGTGTGGACCCCAAAGACCAGTTTGCTATCGGCCAGGAAGTGTTCGGACTTCTGCCCGGTTTGGGATTGTATGCCACGTTGTGGTTGAGGGAGCACAACCGAGTCTGCGACATCCTGAAAGCGGAGCATCCCAGTTGGGATGACGAGCAGCTCTTCCAGACCACGCGGCTCATCGTTATTGGTGAGCGACTTCTATATTTTATTTTATTTTATTTTATTTTATTTTAGTTCATTTTAGTTTAGGTTATTTTATTTTATTTTATTTTAGTTCATTTTAGTTTAGGTTATTTTATTTTATTTTATTTTATTTTATTTTATTTTAGTTCATTTTAGTTCAGGTTATTTTATTTTATTTTATTTTATTTTATTTTATTTTAGTTCATTTTAGTTTAGGTTAATTTACTTTAATTTAGTTTAGTTTATTTTATTTTATTTTATCGTATTTATTTTATTTTATATTTTATATGGTTAGTTGGTTAGTTAGCTAGCTAGTTAACTTGTTAGCCAGTTAGTTAGCCGTGAGCTATTTATGTATTTATTTTTATGAAATTATTTGTTTATTTTTTTCATTTATAGAGTTACTTTAGTTAGCCAGTTAGCTACCATATTTATTTATTTATTTTTATGAAATTGTTTGTTTATTTTATTTTAGTTCTATAGTTACATAGTTAGCTGGGTAGTTAGTTAGCCAGGTAGCTATTTTTTATTTACATGTTTATTTTTATGATTTTAAAATTGAAGCTCTCTTCCAACCAAATTTTATTGTATTTTATTTACAGTAAAGTCTCGTTATATCGATATTCAAGGGAGTCCGAAAAAATATCGATATAACCGGGACTATCGATATATCCGACCCTGTTTGCATTTAATTTTCTCCGTGCGTGCATAGAAATAGTATCGATATAACCAGGACTATCGATATATCCGATATCGATATAACGAGACTTTACTGTATATAGTTAGTTAGTTGGTTGGTTACTTAGTTTGCTTGATAGTTAGCCAGTTAGTTAGCCTGTTAGCTATTTCAGAATCAGAATCAGAATACCTTTATTCGTTCCACAATGGGGAAATTTGCAGTCCACAGTAGCAATTGAAAAGGGATGGGGTAGGGGTGGGGGTGAAAGGATAGAAAACAAGATATTCTAAGCATAACAAAATTTATTATTTATTTAATTTTATTTATTTATTTATTTATTTATTTATTTATTTATTTATTTATTTATTTATTTATTTATTTGTTTGTTTGTTTATTTATGCATTTATTTATTTACGCATTTATTTAATTATTTATTTATTTATTTATGTATTTATTTATTTGTGTTTGTGATTTGTGTTCCGTCTAAAGAAAGCATCCCTACCTCACTTTTACAGCCTTTTCATCACATTTCTTGCCCTCCCCAGGTGAGACCATCCGAATCGTGATCGAAGAATATGTTCAGCACCTCAGCGGCTACCTTCTCCAGTTAAAGTTCGACCCCACCCTGCTCTTTCACGCCCAGTTCCAGTACTCAAACCGCATCGCCCTGGAATTCAGCCAACTCTACCACTGGCACCCCTTGATGCCCGATAGCTTCCATATCAACGGGGACGAGCTGATCTATACGCAATTCCTCTTCAACACCACCGTGCTCACGCACTACGGCGTGGACAAGCTGGTGGACGCCTTCTCCCGTCAAGTGGCCGGCCAGGTAATAACGATTGCTGAGACGAGAGGGTGATTCACTTTGAATAAATCGTTAAATGCCAAGGTGAAGCTGGCACAATGAGTGATGTGTCGTTCACGAACGAGCCCGTTCTAACTAGGAAATGGCAGCCGATTGTTTTTGTCCTCTATTCCACGCCCCCGGTCTTCGGTTAAAGCCACGTGATTGGTCAAGAACGCAGCAGTAAGGGGAGGTGGTTTAACCATTGAAGAGACAGGCAGGCGACAGAGAGAGAGAGTGATAAAATGGATAGAAAACAGTGACATTTGGACTCATTTCAACTTTGATAGTTCAAAAGCAGAGTGTAGAATGCAAGGTTAAAATATCCCATCAATCAGGCTCCACAAATAACCCGCAAAAGCCAAGTGTTAAATGCTGATGAAACCGGCCACTCCATTCCATCAAGCCATCAACGACCATCACAAAGGTAAATAAAACGATTTTATTATACTGTACAGTTTATTTCTTTAATTATAATACCGTAGCACATTTTTTATACATAAAATATGGTCTATTTTGTGTAGTTTTAAGGCTTAGAAAAGTAGAAAATTATGTTTTATGGGGATCTGGGAACGGATTATTCTCATTTTAATGGTTTCCTATGGGAAATTAATTTTTGGGATACACACTTTTCACCTCACACACTCTGTCTGGGAACCAATTAAGTTCGTAAGCCATGGTATCACTGTATGCATTTTGTTTTGCTCGCAGGTAGGGGGGGGCCACAACGTAAATCCCGTGGTGACCCCTGTCGCCGTGAAGACCATCAAAGAATCGCGGCTTCTTCGCATGCAGCCTTTCAACGAATACAGGAAACGCTTTCATCTCAAACCGTACGCTTCCTTCCGAGAGTTCACGGGTGAGTCAAGCTAAAGTGACCCGCCGCCGCAACGCCGCCGCAACGCATGTAATCGACATATTTGACAAGGGAGTGTGACAAGCCTGTAAATACATCGATACCAGACGGGGAGCGGCCCAACCCGAGTTGATAATTACTTTCAGTGTGTGTGTCACCATGTGAATTAGTCTACGGGGAGTAACAGGAAACTGTTAGCGCTTATTATAATACTGTGTTTAACCTCCGGTGACTACCCAAAAAAATATGCTTTTGAATTACAGTAAAGTCTCGTTATATCGATATTCAAGGGAGTCCGAAAAAATATCGATATAACCGCGACTATCGATATATCCGACCCTGTTTGCATGTAATTTTCTCCGTGCGTGCATAGAAATAGTATCGATATAACCGGGACTATCGATATATCCGATATCGATATAACGAGACTTTACTGTAATTCGGGAGATGATTTATTTCATTATTTAATTGTGTTTAGCTACAGTTTTTGAACAAGATGGTGGCTTTAAAAGCAAGGGGTTTGTGTCAACCTGTGTCTTATAATAATAATAATAATAATAATAATAATAATAATAATAATAATAATAATAATAATACATTTCATTTATAAGTGGCTTTCAAAACTCTCAAGGCCACTTTACAGTCACAGGATATTTTTTTTTCTGCGGGTGAGCAGCGGCAGCCACACGCGCCAGCGTTCACTCATGAGTGGCTATCTGATAGCTATCTACTAGGTGGCTACTAGCTGTCTAGCTATCTATTAGCTATCTAGGTAGCTATCTAAGAGCTATCTATTCGCTATCTATTAGCTGGCTAGCTAGCTTTCTATCTATTTGAGTTACTTCTGGGTTGAGTGAAGGCACCCACAGAACAACTTATCCTGTGACTGTAAATTGAGCTTGAGAGTTTTGAAAGGCGCTTAGAAATGAAATGTATTATTATAATTATAAAATCCAGAAATAGATAATACTGACTGATGATGTCATTGATTGTATATATTTTTTTTTTGGGTGGAGCAGATAACGAGGAGATAGCGCTCACTTTGGAAGAGCTTTACGGCGACATTGACGCTCTTGAATTTTACCCCGGAATGCTTCTGGAGAGGACACGTCTGGGCGCCATCTTTGGAGAAAGCATGGTGGAAATGGGTGCTCCGTTCTCCCTCAAAGGCCTCTTGGGTAACCCCATTTGCTCTCCCGAGTACTGGAAGCCCAGCACTTTTGGGGGCCGCGTGGGCTTCGATATCGTCAACTCGGCCACGCTGAAAAACCTGGTGTGCCTCAATTCCAGGACGTGCCCTTACGTGGCGTTCCGAGTGCCCCCAGTGGAGCAAAGCGTTAGGACAGATGAGCTGTGATGTGTTTCGGGGGGCTACTGCAGTCCCTGAAAACACACGTTCATTTAGCTTGAAACATCCATGAGGCAAAGCAGCTTATTTGGACACCAGATCCACACTTGTGTCATTTTTTTTTTTGCAGCCTCACACTTGGAACTTTTCAGTGGTGAATTCAACACAGTATGTATTTGCCTCCAAGCATTTTTTTTGGATGGTCCTGATTATGGTGCTTAAATATAAAGATTGTGCTGTCATGCACTGTTTTAAAGGACAACCAACACCAATTATATTTATTATATATACTATTATTATTATACCGACACCGATTATCATTATTATTATCATCATTATTATTATTATTATTATTATTATTATTATTATTAGTCCCAAGCCCGGATAAATACAGAGGGTTGTGTCAGAAAGGGCATCCGACGTAAAAGCTTGGCAAGATTATTATTATTATTATTATTATTATTATTATTATTATTAGTCCCAAGCCCGGATAAATACAGAGGGTTGTGTCAGAAAGGGCATCCGACGTAAAAGCTTGGCAAGATTATTATTATTATTATTATTATTATTATTGGATTTGCCTTTATTAGTCTCACAGTGGAGAAATTATTATTATTATTATTATTATTATTATTATTATTATTAGTCCCAAGCCCGGATAAATACAGAGGGTTGTGTCAGAAAGGGCATCCGACGTAAAAGCTTGGCAAGATTATTATTATTATTCTTATTATTATTATTGGATTTGCCTTTATTAGTCTCACAGTGGAGAAATTATTATTATTATTATTATTATTATTATTATTATTATTATTATTATTATTAGTCCCAAGCCCGGATAAATACAGAGGGTTGTGTCAGAAAGGGCATCCGACGTAAAAGCTTGGCAAGATTATTATTATTATTATTATTATTATTATTATTATTATTATTATTATTATTAGTCCCATGCCCGGATAAATACAGAGGGTTGTGTCAGAAAGGGCATCCGATGTAAAAGCTTGGAAAGATTATTATTATTATTATTATTATTATTGGATTTGCCTTTATTAGTCTCACAGTGGAGAAATTATTATTATTATTATTATTATTATTATTATTATTATTATTATTATTATTATTATTAGTCCCAAGCCCGGATAAATACAGAGGGTTGTGTCAGAAAGGGCATCCGACGTAAAAGCTTGGCAAGATTATTATTATTATTATTATTATTATTATTATTATTATTATTAGTCCCAAGCCCGGATAAATACAGAGGGTTGTGTCAGAAAGGGCATCCGACGTAAAAGCTTGGCAAGATTATTATTATTATTATTATTATTATTATTATTATTGGATTTGCCTTTATTAGTCTCACAGTGGAGAAATTATTATTATTATTATTATTATTATTATTATTATTATTATTATTATTAGTCCCAAGCCCGGATAAATACAGAGGGTTGTGTCAGAAAGGGCATCCGACGTAAAAGCTTGGCAAGATTATTATTATTATTATTATTATTATTATTATTATTAGTCCCATGCCCGGATAAATACAGAGGGTTGTGTCAGAAAGGGCATCCGATGTAAAAGCTTGGCAAGATTATTATTATTATTATTATTATTATTATTATTATTATTATTATTATTATTATTGGATTTGCCTTTATTAGTCTCACAGTGGAGAAATTATTATTATTATTATTATTATTATTATTATTATTATTATTATTAGTCACAAGCCCGGATAAATACAGAGGGTTGTGTCAGAAAGGGCATCCGATGTAAAAGCTTGGCAGGATTATTATTATTATTATTATTATTATTATTATTATTATTATTGGATTTGCCTTTATTAGTCTCACAGTGGAGAAATTATGATTATTATTATTATTATTATTATTATTATTATTATTATTATTATTTCTTCATCAGAAAAAGAATTAATTCCTCCTGCAGGGCCAAAACATTCAATACAGCGCTAGAAACTTTAGACTCTCTTCTTTCATTAGAAACAACATTAATTCCTAAATGATATGGGTCTGGAGTTATCTGAGCTTGAAATGAGGGCAGCTGTCCAGAATACAATGCAATACATACATATTGGTTTATATTGCACTTTACAGCTGAATCTGTAACAAAGCGCTAACATGGAAAAAAGGGGAAATGATGCCCCCTTGTGGATAATAAAAAAAAAACATTCCCAAAGGCCATGGCCAACGCTTTATCAGCACCCAAGCATGAAAAAAAAACAACAACAAAAGCCAAACCAATTCAGGAATGGCGAACTCGGTCGTAAGTCGGATGTTACATGAATAATAATAATAATAATACATTTAATTTCCAAGCACCTTTCAGAACACCCAATGACACTTATATTTTCAATTCCCGAATATTAATATTAATATTATTAATATAATTTGTGAATGGCAGTGAATGAGTTAACATAAATCAGCTACTTCAACTCCTCTCGACAATCATCCCGACCTCCCACCAGTTCAGTTTTTTTTGTTGTCTCTTTTGTTTTTTAAACTTGTTTTACTTGCTTTGAAATGAAGTCGCCATTTGTATTGTGATGTGTGACTACATTACCTTTTTTTCCTGACATAAACATTCAAAAAGTAAGTAAAATAAAAGAAATTTGCCCTCTAGGAGCTGTAAACATCCAGCCGTTAAAAGTGCATTCATTAAAATTGGTCTTTTATTTGGTTTCCTTTTATTTTTGTTGCACTTTTAGCAGGCCATCCCTGCATAGTACACTCACTTCCCTCCCGCTATTCGCTGGTCAGGCTTGTTTCTTTTGGCAAGACACTGAAAACCGATAGCGGCCATGAAATTGGAGAATTTTAATCACGGGATGTGAAATGTTGATAAAGCAGTATCTCGCAGAACAGATCATTTGGATAAAACATTGTTGATGCCTTATTTGAATTCTATTAAATGCTGATCTGTCTGTTTTTGTTGTTTTAAACCATGTCCCCTTTGTCCATTTATATTGTTGGAAGAGCAGAATATGCATCATGGATCCTTTGTTACAACAACACCACATACATTTTGACGCTAAAGCTATCTATTTGCTGTCTATTAGCTATATAACTAACTAGCTGGCTAGCTAGATATCTATTTGCTGTCTATTAGCTATCTAACTAAATAGCTGGCTAGCTAGCTATCTATTTTCTGTCTATTAGCTATATAACTAACTAGCTGGCTGGCTAGCTAGCTAGCTATTTGCTGTCTATTAGCTATCTAACTAACTTGCTGGCTAGCTATCTGCTGTCTCTATTTGCTGTCTATTAGCTATCTAACTAAATAGCTGGCGAGCTAGATATGTATTTGGTGTCTATTAGCTATCTAACTAGCTGGCGAGCTAGCTATCTATTTGCTGTCTATCTATTTGCCGTCTATTAGCTATCTAACTAACTCGCTGGCTCGCTAGCTATCTATTTGATTTCTATCTATTTGCTGTCTGTTAGCTAACTAACTAGCTAGCTAGCTATTTGCTGTCTATTAGCTATCTAACTACGTATCTGGCTGGCTAGCTAGCTATCTATTTGCTGTCTATTAGCTATCTAACTATCTAGCTAGATAGCTATCTGTTGTCTATCTATTTGCTGTCTATTAGCTATCTAACTAGCTGGCTAGCTAGATATGTATTTGCTGTCTATTAGCTATCTAACTAACTAGCTGGCTAGCTAGATATCTATTTGCTGTCTATTAGCTATCTAACTAACTAGCTGACTAGCTAGTTAGTTAGCTATTTGCTGTCTATTAGCTATCTAACTATCTAGCTGGCTCGCTATCTATTTGCTGTCTATTAGCTATCTAACTATCTGGCTGGCTATTTAGCTATCTAGCCAGCTACCTAACTGGCTATATAGGTGGCTTCCTAGCTAGCTAGCTATTTGCTATCTATTAGCTATCTAGCGAGCTAGCTATCTATTAGTTATCTATTAGCTAGCTAGCTAACTTTCTATCCATTTGAGTTGAGTGAATGCTGGCGCGTGTGGCTGCCGCTGCTCACCCACAGATAAAACTGATCCTGTGATTGTAAAGTGACCTTCAGAGTTTTGAAAGGCGCTTAGAAATCAAATTTATTATTATTATTATTATTATTATTATTATTATTATTATTATTATTATTATTATTATTATTATAAAACGAGTACCACTTTGTAACGTTTTATACCAAGTCGCCCTCTATTGGTTACATTTGGAAATGCCCATGAAGGTAAACCCCCAGGCTGACATCATCGTGTTGCCTTCACATACACCAGGTTGAGGAGATATCTTCATCGATCCACACACTTTCTAATCTATTAATCCTGACGAGTGTTACTAGCCGAAGAGAAATTTAATCCTATTAAATTACTTAACAGCGATTACTTTGTGTTGCAGACATGAATCGCCTATTTAAAGGAGCAGCTCGGTCAACTCCCTTTTTTTCGCTTGTATAATCAGCCTTTCCGATACCTACAACGTCATTTCGCCAAAAAACGTCACCATTGCCATTTATGTGCGTAAGATTCGTTTTTATAAATCTATAAAATATATTACAATTATATAATCTACACACACGGACAGACAGGGTCAGTCTCATCCTTTTTTGTTTATATGTACTTAGTGTTCTTCTTTACAAATATCTACAATTCACGTGCAATATACGTCATGTAGTATCCGTAATGGATATAAATAGCTGTAACTCGGACTTCATATATCAACGTTAATTAACATGTAGAAATAGACACACACGGACGACGTTTCGTATACACAAAACGTGTCAACTCGTCATTCATTTATGTGCGTATTGCGATTGCGATTTTTCTGTCAATATCATGAACGCATCATCCTCGTTGAGTGTCAGATGCTTACGGGATTTAGCAACATTCTAGCTGATAGTGGTATTAAGGACGCCTAGCGATATACTTACTTCTAACTAATTGCTCAAAATATAAGGTAAACGCCTATTTCATATACATTCACTCTATTCTTTTATTATTTGAATGGGAATAATCTCGATATACATTTCAATTCACTGTAGAAACCTAGCTAAATGTAACGAGAGTTGATAGCTAATGCTCGGCTAACTCACATACGGTTGTTCCAATTCTTAATAACTCTAGTTTTAGAATACACTTTACTCTTATAATACCTGCACAGTTTGTATGTGAAAATGCATTTTTTACGTCGACAAAATGACGGACAACGAAATACCATCTGACCATTTCGTGCAGCTTTATTTATCAATCCGTACCACGAAAAAAATTAATCCGTCCATCCTTTGTCACAAACAAATCCATTGTTAAAATAACGTGTTTTGAATAAATGCATATTCGTGGTTTGGATTGAGTAGTATATAGGTTTTCTATGTACTAGCTAAGTAGTAATTAGTAGTAGTAGTAGTAGTAGTAGTAAATAGTAATTTTACGTTCTGTCACGTTCATTGAAAACATCACGTGAATAATATCGATGATCGGCATCGTTTTAAATTCACTCCCATCGAGTAACTACTCTTTTTTTTTTCCCCCGTAAAAATCAAACTCTCCCTTCATAAGATTTTTTTTCCCTTTGCAGTGTTCCAACTTTACTTACCACCAATAATTTCCAAGTTTTTATGGATGTAAATAATAATATATATATAAAACATATCTACGGTAAATGTTTTTTCTAGTATTGTTTTTTCCGGCCACTTTTCCTTGAACTTTTTTTTTTAGATTTTACACCAAATGAACATATGTTCCATGTTCCGACACCATTTTTTTGTTTCCTAACTGACATCATAAAAACGTTTTATAGCATCTAAAATACCCAAAACATGCAGGCTGATATTTTGAGTCAAATGCAAAACACCAATAAAAATGAGTTAAAGTGTCCAAAATCTGCCACAAATCAGCTCGAAACTGGGGATTCTCAGAAAGTCGAGCCCCCAGTTCGTGACGTCACGCCAAGTCGTCTTACCTCGCTCCAGAATCAAAACAATGGCTTCAGATTCAGAGAAGATGCTTTCTTGTTACTCATCCTGTTATGAATATGATTCAAATAGTTCTGAAGAGGAAAGCATACATGTTTGCAATCGATTAAAGAATTTATTCCGTGTCATTTTGAAGCATCTGGACTGCAATGTAGCGTCCCAGAAAATGCACAAGATGGCGCCCAAGCTCTATTGGAAATGGGCTGATTTGTCTGCTGGGAATTTGTGTCAGCGAATATCAAATAGTAGTCTTGGTGCCACATGCATTGAAAACAAGACTTCCTGCATATTCAGCGCCAGTCTTAAAACGTAAAATATATCTATATGCTTTGGAACATTTGCAAAATACTCTCAGTAGAAGTCATTTGAAGTGATGTTACAAATTATGGACACAACATGTCCGGAGGCGTCTGTTGTCCTTTAATTCATGAAAAATCTTAACCTAACACAACAAACTGTCATACATATTCCCGATAGGCGTTTGGGTGAGCTATTGCCATGACGACGCTCGACGACAAGCTCCTGGGGGAGAAGCTGCAGTACTACTACAGCAGCAGCGAGGATGAAGGCAGCGAAAACGAAGATGATGAGAGGGACACCAAAGCCATCCGAGACGGCGCCGTCAATGAGCCGGAGCTGGACTACAGCGCCGATGGCAGTGCGGTCAACACAGGTAGCTTTTTTTTCCCCAAGAGTGCAACAACTATTGATTTTATTTTGTTTGGGGATATTACAAGAGATATCAATTTGCTGTCTGTTTGCTATTTATTAGCTGGCTAGCTAGCTATATAGCTGGCTTGATAGCTATCTGGCTGGCTAGCTATCTAGTAGTAAGTACCTCAACCCCTCCCCAATCTCCCCCAAAATTGCATTATAGTATCCTTTTTGGGAAGTGTTTGTTCAATTTAGCATCTTTTAGTTATCTGTTAGCTATATAGCTATCTCGCTAGCTAGCAATCTTGATAGCTATCTATTAACGATCTATTATAGACAGTATATACCTAGCTAGCTATCTCGATAGCTCTCTATTAGCTAGCTAGCTAGCTTTCTTTCTATTTGAGTTATTTCCGGGCTGAGTGAACGCTGGCGCGTGTGGCTGCCGCTGCTCACCCACAGAAAAACGTATCCTGTGACTGTAAAGTGACCTTGAGAGTTTTGAAAGGCGCTTAGAAATGAAATGCATTATTATTATTATTATTATTATTATTATTATTATTATTATTATTATTATTATTATTATTATTATGATCTTGATGATGATCTTGATGACCTTGATGATCAGAATCAGAATCAAAAAACCTTTATTCGTCCCACAACGGGGACAATTTGCAAATGATGATCTTGATGATGATGATCTTGATGATGATGATCTTGATGATGATGATGATCTTGATGCTGGTGATCTTGATGATGATGATCTTGATGATGATGATTTTGATGCTGGTGATCTTGATGACGATGATCTTGATGATGATGATCCTGCTGATGATCTTGATGATGATGATCTTGAAGATGTTCTTGATGATGATGATCCTGCTGATGATCTTGATGATGATCTTGATGATGATGATGATGATTTTGATGCTGGTGATCTTGATGACGATGATCTTGATGATGATCCTGCTGATGATCTTGATGATGATCTTGATGATGATGATCTTGATGATGATGATGATTTTGATGCTGGTGATCTTGATGATGATGATCTTGATGATGAGCTTGATGATGATCTTGATGATGATGATGATCTTGATGCTGGTGATCTTGATGACGATGATCTTGATGATGATGATTACATATCGTGCAATGGATGATAAGTTACATGTTACCATAGTTTTAAAAAGTCATTCAGTGACAGTGAAAAGCTTTTTTTGTAGCATAGCCGAATTTTATGAGCTGCCCGCAAAGTTGCATAAACCAGCCATGTGTTTGATTAACAAGGCCATATTGTGATTTTTTTTAGGACCAAAGGGTGTCATTAATGACTGGAGGAAGTACAAGAAGCTGGAGGTGGAGCAGAAGCAGGATCAGAAGAAAGAGATGGAACGCCTGATCAAGAAGCTGTCCATGACGTGCCGCTCCGACCTTGACCTGGAAAAAGAAAAGCAGAAGCAGAAGGAGCTGCAGGATAAAATCAAGGGAAAAGTAAGTCATGCCCTTTTCGGGAAAAAAAAATACAGTGATACCTTGGCGTACGAACTAAATTGGTTCCCAGAAAGTGTGGGTAAGGCGAAAAGTGTGTATTCCAAACATTAATTTCCCATAGGAAACCATTAAAATGAGAATAATCCATTCCCAGGTCCCCATAAAACATAATCTTCTACTTTCTAAGCCTTAAAAACTAGACAAACTATACCTTATTTTATGTATAATAAATGTGCTATGGTATTATAATTAAAGAAATTAACTGTACTGTACAATAATGGAGTGTCCGGTTTCATCAGCATTAAACACTTGATGAGGAACATAGGCTTCTTTCACCGTCTTTAGGAATGATCCCTTGGAGGTGCTTTCTCTGCGATCATTTTATCTAGTCCCTCAATTGTGTTCTGTTTAGCTTTGTTGATAGCTTTTTGCATCAATTGTACAGATGGCTTGTACGGGTTATTTGTGGAGGCTGATTGATGGGATATTTTAACCTTGCAGTCTACACTCTGCTTTTAAACTATCAAAGTTGAAACGATTCCAAGTTTCAATGTTTTCTACCCATTTTCTCACCATTTCACTTTTTTTTTTCACTTTTGTTTTTTTGTTTCTCTCCACTGCTGCGTTCTTGACCAATCACGTGGCTTTAACCGAAGACTGGGTTCGGGGAATCGAGGATAAAACAGTCGGCCACCATTTTCTTGTTAGTAGAACGGGCTAATTCGAGAACGACACATCACTCATTGTGGCAGCTCCGTGTGTATCCCGAAAAATAGTTTATATGCCAAGGTAAAATTTTCATAAATGTAACGTTCGTAAACCGAAAAGTTCGTAAACCAAGGTATCACTGTACAATGAATTCCTATGCCCAATTTGTCTCAAGATTAACGGTACAGATGACACATTTTGTGCACGCAGATGACCATGCAGGAGTACAACATGCTCCAGCAGGAAAAGGACGATGAGGACTTCTTACAGCACTACCGCGCGCAACGCATGGAAGAAATGCGTCGGCAGCTGTGCCGTGGGAAGCGTTTCGAGCATGTCCAGGAGCTGGCTAGCGGCGAGGACTTCCTGGAGGCACTGGAAGAGGAAGACAAAAACACACCAGTCATGATCCACATCTACGAACCCGACGCGGCCGGCTGCGAGGCCATGAGTGGTAGCCTGGCGTGCCTGGCGCACGAGTATCCACTGGTCAAGTTCTGTAGCGTACGCAGCTCCGCCATTGGCACCAGTACGCTTTTCCGAGACGGGGCACTGCCCGCCTTGCTGGTCTACAAAGCCGGAGAGCTCATCGGGAACTTCGTGCGACTTACCGATCAGCTCGGCGAGGATTTCTTCGCCGTGGATGTGGAAGCGCTGCTGCGGGAATACGGTCTGCTGCCGGATAAGATCCCCGGACTAGCTAAGACCGTCCGTAACGGCGCCATTGTTCAGAGTCACCTCAGCGACGACGACGACGATTCTGACCTTGACATAGACTAGAGGCCCTTTCTCTGACTGATATTTTGCATCCACTTTATCCATTTCTTTTTCCTTGTAAATATACATATTTCCCCCTTGTAAACATGCTTTTTTGAGGTCCATAAATTACTCGTAAGTTAATAATAAAATTGATAGAAGAATCTTTGAACACAATAATATGTTTCAAGTTTTATTTCGTTTTAGGCCTGTCAAGACATCTTTGTGAAGGGCTTTTTTTTTTAAGTCAAAGGGACATTTAAAAGGACAACCTCCAGACAAGTTGCGTCTATAATTTGTAAAATCACTTCAAATGACTTCTACTGAGCGTATTTTACAAAGATTCCACCGCATATAGCTATATTTTACGTTTTAAAACTCGCGCTGAATATTCAGGAAGTCTTGTTTTCGAGTTGGTGACGATTCCTGACGTGATGTCACATCAGGAACGCTGCTCATTTTGTTGCAGTTTTAGCACACTTAAGTCATTTTTATTGGTGTTTTGCATTTGACTAAAAATATCAGCCTGTGTGTTTTTGGCTATTTTAGATGCTATAAAACGTTTTTCTGATTACAGTTAGGAAACAAAAAATGGTGTCGGTTGTCCTTTAATTGTCCACGATAGGGCACACCTTAACATACCCTTGAAACCCCTTTGCACTCTAAGGCGGCCATGTTGACCAGTCAACCACTATGTTACTGAATTTTGTTGTCATAAATGTTCAAATTGGGGCGTTTGAAAATGAATTTTATTCTCATACATTTTTAACATTTTTTTTTAATTATTACACTTAAAGTTTCAAGAAGAAATACATTTTTCCCACAGTTCCGCTTAAAAAATACGAGTCACTTTATGGCAGCCAATGGCTACAACTCTTATTGAGGCGTCATTTTACGACATCAAAACAACCAATAGTAACCCTTTATACTTGCGTTTTGCCCTATACCTGACGTATAAAATGGCAGCCGGTAAATGTCTGCCTTTCACATTCATGAACCGCTCAGAATGGCTCCAAGGCGCCCAAGAAAGGCAGCACAAGTCCGAAATGAAGAGGAGTTAACGAAGATATTAAAGCGTAGCAACATTTCTCTCTTCATTCAGCAAGTTGAGAAAGAAGGTTACACGACGTCAAGTCGCCTTTTTGCTTACTCTCGGTACTTCGGTTAACATGTTACATTTGACTCACAGCACAAGACCGAATGAAGGAAATGGAGAGCCGACTTGATAATTTATTAACAAATATCGACCAAGTGTTCAAAGTGGAGCTGATGAAGTTGCCGCCCTCAATTCAAAATATGCGCGTTGGGGATTGGACTGGTGAGTCTGAGTCTCTATTCTAGTGATTCTGAAGTAGTTTTTATGTAAATTTGGAAAGTTCGTTGAAAGTGCAAATAAACTACCGGTAGTTGGGTTCGGTACCTCTAACAAGGCTCAGAAACAGTGCCGTAAATAGAGTCCAGACACACTCGAGGTGAGGTTTGTTCCAATTCTGCGATTTGTTTCCGCCATGTTGGATGTGGCGGATGCACAGTTAAATCAATGAACCAAATAATACAAATATGTTCTAAAAATGAGGAAAGTAGTTTTAATGCAATAATAATAATATATTTCATTTATAAGCGCCTTTCAAAACTCTCAAGGACACTTGACAGTCACATGATTTATTTTTTTTTTGTGCGGGTGAGCAGCGGCAACCATTCGCGCCAGCGTTCACTCTGCCCGGAATTACGTGTAGGCAGCATATTATTGCAAATCTTGTTTTAAATATGAGGAATCCGATATTTAACAAAAACGATTGGGAGTTCATTTCAATTGATGCCGTATAAATTGTTTGAAATTGACATACGTATCTAATTTTGTGAATTTCAAATGTTGCTGTGAATTAATATTTGCAGCGTATAAACGTATGTGAACGCAAGGCTGCTATCAGGTTTTTTTTTGTTCCCTTTTGTTGACAGATGAAATGGCAGCCAGCGAGGTGGCGTTAGCTGCACAGGTGAACGTTTTCGGGACTAAGCTGCAATGTCATCCAGCAGCAAGTAAAAGTAATGATAATTTGCTTATGTGGTGTGATTCCAACAGCAGGGGCTCCCTGAGATGAAGCAACTAACCCACAAGAGGGTACCCAGCAGAAGAGGTTATTCAATGACTGAAATAGTAGATGGCTGTCACAAATTCTGTCTTTAACTTTTTAAAATATTTTTATAAGGAAAATCAGTTGATCAAGCATCCGATCAATTGACTCCAAAACATTTGGGAAAGACATCCAAGGTACAGAAGCTACACTTGCACCAACCTATCACCATAACATTGTAACTTTTTAACATTTTTGTTTGTTATTTTAGGGGGGAAAAGTAGCACGGGAACGTAAGCCTACTACTGGCAGTAATAGCACAGGAACTCTGAGGTACATCTCGCTGTGTGTCTGTACTGTGTTTGCCTGTCGGCTCTATTTCAAGTTGTGTCTCCGTAGGGGGTCGGCAACTGCCAGAACTGGACGCGGCTTGACAAAGCTCACCGACTTGTCTGCCAAACAGAAACTCAGGTATTCGAGAGTCATGGTGGGACGCTAAATTGATTTTATTTTTCAATCGTGACCAATCAAGTTAATCGATAGTTCATGTTTTAGCCTTACCCTCAAAAATCAGAACAAAAATGGCCAAAACAGTACGACATATCTTTCCAATTGAGTATGACACAGTTCTCACTCTGTCTGTGTAAGCTCTCAGTCGTACAGGAGTGGTCCATACATGAAAAGGTTTCTTCAGCCGTCATCTGTACTTCATCTTGTACAGTTTATTTCTTTAATTATAATACCATAGCACATTTATTATACATAAAATAAGGTGTATTTTGTGTAGTTTTAAGGATTAGACAATTAGAAAGTAGAAAATTATGTTTTATGGGGACCGGGGAACAGATTATTCTTATTTTAATGGTTTCCTATGGGAAATAAATTTTTGGGATACACACTTTTCGCCGTACACACTGTCTGGGAACTAATTAAGTTCATAAGCCAAGGTATCACTGTATCCCTAATGGACAGATGTGGCGGTGCCAGACCTCTGCTCTGATACGTCCCTGCTATAAGGTTGGGGGAAGCAGTAGACTACTCCCTGAAGCTAATCTGATTACTTTTTTTTCTATGCCTGGCTCTGATTGCCCCATTAGCTCTGGTATCACCTCATCAGCATGACTAAGCCTGTGTGGTAACAACCTAAGAAGTCTGTTGTAAGCACGGTCTAAATTACTTTTTATCTGTCCTTTAGGGATGTATATGTATATATATATAGGGCCAGCGTTACCAGCGCAATGTTATTTCGCTGACGAAGCTCTTCGGATGACGAGCGAAACATCCGTCACCTTCAAAGAAGTACAGATGGCGGCTGAAGGAACTTTTTCATCGAGCTCTCTGTGCATGTTTTCAGAAATGATATTTTAAACAAGTACTGTATTATGTATTTAAAAAAAAATCCCTAGTTTAATCTCCAGAGGAAAAAGTACATATTTGCGATGCCACCATTTCCTTCAATTGTTCTGTCTCTCTAGGTCAGTGGTCTCCTTGGGGGATTTAGAGAACTCAGTGGCTAGACCTGCAGCTCACATCACCTTAACCACAAGGCGCGGACAGGTACGTGTATGGATCAGATGACCCCTGGTGGTCCGCGAACAATAACGTTGTAATAGTAATGACGTTAGTAAAATATATAAAAAAATATTTTCAATGCTAATATTGCATTTTTTTTTAATGTGGTGTCATTGCAAACAGCGGGAGTCCCCTGAACTGAAGCAACTGACCATCAAGAGAGTGCCCAGCAGAAGAGGTGTGATACCTTTTAGATTTGGACCATAACTCAAATGCTAGACTGCTGTCACTTGAAAAACTGGTAATCAAGGTGCTTTAAACGGTTACCTCATTCGCCGACTGACGCGGCATCAGGAGCAACTGGCGGTTCATTGTCTTGCTCAAGAACACTGAACAACTGATGGGGAATAAGAATTTATCATATTTAATAGTTTCATGCTGTTATATGCTTAGTCAACATGTGTGACTCGAATATACAATTGAAGCACAGACAACCTGGGGGTCAATCTGAGGTCAACAGACACAGCTTGTTAAACTGTCATCTTCATCTAGGAGATCTGGCCTTGGACAGAATTTAGGACTTGGGAAACTCCTGTATTACAGAAGTAATTTACGACTTGAAACTCCTTCACAGGAAGAGCTCATTAGCCAGGTTACAAATTTATCAGTTCATGGAAAAGACAATGTTTTATTGCTTACAGCTGTTCGTGCTTAGAACTCAAGAGGTGTGGTATTCTAATCAAGAAAACTATGTTTTACTAATGTATCACTTTAATTTGCATATACTCTCAATAAATAGCTTGGCAGAGGGCTGCAGAATTCAGGCGTCTGTAATGAATGGCTGCGTCTCCTGCCGGCAGTAAAAAAAAAAAAAAAACAATCTTTCTGGGTTCGAGCCTTCGTCCACAGTGTCCGATCGAACATCTCTGACAACAACTCAAACTGCCAGTGTGAATTTCTACATGATTGTCAAATTGGCAGTTTGTGAATTTTATCCGCAGATCTTTGCTTTCTATGTTTAACTTGCTTTTAAAAATCATTTTGGAAGGAAAATCATCTGATCCAGAACCGGTTCAATCGTTTTTGACTCCCAAAAACTCTGGCAAGACATCCAAGGTACAAAAGCTACACTTGCTGCTGCGTATCACCATAACATTGTGCCTTTTCATATTTTTTTGTTATTGTTTTTTTTTTTTTTTTTTTTTTCAGGGGGGCAAAGTAACACGGGAAAGTAAGCCTACAACCGGCAGTCGTAGCGCAGGAACTCCAAAGTACGTCTTGCAGTATGTCAGTACTGTACGTGTCGACTCAATTTCAAATTGTGTCTCCGTAGGGTGTCCGCGAACGCCATCATAGGACACCAATGGACTAAGCCGTGCGACATGTCTGTAAAAGGGAAACTCAGGTAAACAACGTAAATAAGCAATGGTGTGGCAGGGGAAATAAATTAATGATTTTTTTTTCATAGCTGTATTGTCCATCTTAGAAGAAACCATCACCTTGTTCTGCCTCTCTAGGTCGGCGGTCTCCAGGGGGAATTTGGAGAGCACAGTCGCTGGACCTGCAACGCACATCACAGAAACCACAGGGGGCAGCCAGGTGGGGATCGGGTGACCTCTAGGGGTCTGCGAGTGGTAACTTTGCAATAGTATAGTATAGTTGCATTGTATAATATACACACACTCCCCAATTTACAAACAAGATATGTTACGAACGGTCGTAAGTTGAATTTGTTGCTATTTCTTTGAATCGAACACGAATGCTTTTGTTGACCCCGTGATTAAATTCTCGATTTTATGTGAATTGCGATCTGTCTGTCACGATCACGTCTGTATATAAACATGTCTTTAAAAAATCATAAGATAGCATTTCTTTTCTTGAAAATGAGCACATTTTAAGTGCTGAACCAGAGTCTGGAGTCGACTTTCTGTGGCGTTCATGTTCGTTTGTCCTTTTTTCTACCTGATGGCAGACAATGTCCTCCTCCGAAGCGACAGAGGACCAAAGCAACTTTGACTTTTTGGACGACATGGTGCTGCGTCGACTGCAGGAACTTCCGGTGGGTGTCGCCTCAGCATGCCTGATTTTTTTTTTTTTTTTTTTTTTTTTTTTTTTTTTTTTATATGATTCATAATGATTTGTCTGACTTCGCAGAAACTGCTAAAAAATGTGTCTAGAAGAGGGCGTGGCCACCGATAATGCATCATTTCACTTTTAAATGTGTTTGTTTTTTCATGTCATCTGTTTACCATTGGAATATTTGTAATAAAGAAATGGAAGTGACATTTTTTTCTTATTTTATATGTTCTATGTACCCACATTAGCATGAATGCTATATTCTGATTAATCTTGTGTCTGTGCAATATGAATTAAGCAGCAAAATACACACTTTGTCCATTTTTAGGAGGCTGCTAACGACTTAACCTCATCATGCAAACGTCAAATGAGCAAATTCAGGAAAGAGGTAAGCCATGAGTGAACGTTAGCTGAGCCCTGAGCAAATATTGACGTCATTTTCAGTCAGGAGCAAGTAACAAAATGGCCGCCCATTGAGATTGATTTTTTTTTTTTATGGTAGATTGATCTGATTAACTCATTCACTGCCATTCACTACTTGGTTTCTATTCGCTAGCTAATAGCTATCTATTCGCCAGCTAATAGCTATCTATTCGCTAGCTGTTAGCTATCTGTTCGCTAGCAGTTCGCCTACTATTAGTTATCTATTCACAAGCTATTAGCTATCTATTCACTAGCTATTAGCCATCTATTCGCTATCTTGCTATCTAGTTGAATTACTTCCGTGTTGAGTGAACGCTGGCGCGTGTGGCTGCCGCTGCTCACCCACAGAAAAACTGATCCTATGACTGTAAAGTGACCTTGAGAGTTTTGAAAGGTGCTTAGAAATTAAATGTATTATTATTATTCAGGAATTGGAAATATGACAGAGTGCCATTCCCGAATTTGTTCAGGTTTTATTTTTTTCATGCTTGGGTGCCGATAAAGTGCTGGCCATGGCTTCTGGCAATGTTTTTTTTTTTCACAATAGGGCAGCATTTCCCTTTTTTCCATGTTCGCGCTTTGTTCAACTGTTGTTAAAGCGCGATATGAACCAATATGTATGTATTGCATTATATTTTGGACAGTCACCCTCATTTCAAGCTCATATAACTCCAGACCCATTTAATTTAGGAATTAACTTTTTTTCTGATGAATGTTTATGTAGTCCTAAAACTCTATATTCCAGGAATTTGAGTGGTAAATTCGATTTTTGCACATTTTTCCACCCCCAAAATGCCTAGTGGGTTTTAAAACTCTTCAATAAACATTTCCAGTGTAGAAAAAAAAACATTTTTATTGCTATTTAATAATCATTTAAAATACAGATAAGCAGTATTTGTGTTAAAGCAGTCTAGCAAGAAATCGTTTTACTTTCTGGGGGGTGTGTTGGGTGAATCTCTTCATTGGATGAATATGCTCAAGAAGGCCATGGCTACAATCATCAAAACTAGGTCGGTTCCACTGTAACAAGGCCTGGCCGAGCCGTACAAGTCACGGCCGCAGAAAGTGTGTTCCAGAAGCAGATGTGTCTCTGCGCTCACCCCTGGTGGGAATAAAGGATAATAATAATAATAATATAATAATAATAATTTGGCAAGAAATGTAATGACAGTACTGGGATACGCACCCCGCTGTGACCACTCTTCCCAAAGATGTTGAATGTCTTTGTTGTGATGCTCGTAGTGTTCGTGATTTGTCGGATCTGTCAAGATACAAGAGTAAAAATGTATATAGGCGACGTGGACAAATTAAAACTCATTCACTGCCAGACAATGTGCAAAAATGTGTCCGGCCCAGTGCCAGGGTTTTTGTCATTGTCACTCGAATTCCAGGACCTACAGACAGAATCTTACGTTTTAGGACTACAGCCAGCGCGTGTGGCTGCCGCTGCTCACCCACAGAAAAAAAAATATCCTGTGACTGTAAAGTGTCCTTGAGAGTTTTGAAAGGCACTTATAAATGACATTTATTACTATTATTATATATATATATAATATTATTCTAAATTTGTGAATGGCACTGAATGAGTTAAAGATTAGCTGCACTTTTGGAGTCATAATCAATAATATTCAATTAAGATAGGAGAGCGATCAAGTTGTGAATTTGGTGGGTTTTTGAAAAATGTTTTAAATGCAAAGGACATCTAACAAGTACATTTTTAGAAAATATGAAATAAAAATACATTTCAATAGCATGAAATTTAGCGTGAAACTGAGCTAGCAACACAATGCTAAGTGGGCTATTTTTATGGGGGTGTGGGGTGGGATAATGACTAAATGCATTAAAAATATTCCATTCAAATAAAAATGCATGTCATCGCATCAAATGCTGGTTGAGATTTATCACATTCTGCGGATTATAGGATCATAGCACTAAATGCTAGCTGCCGGAAGGATTAAAGGCAGTAATGACGTGAATTGTAAATTCAAAACAGACACCATTTATAAAAGGTGCTGTTTTACCATATGGGCTGCACATATCACCCCCCAAAAAAGTTACTTCATTATTCTTTAAAAACGCAAATAGGAATTATTTCAATAGAAAAGGCGGGAGATACCATGAGAATGACGCCAGAGCATGCGTCGTAGTTTTCCGAGGGCTTCCGTGAGATTATCCAGCTGGTCGTGAAGATGGATGTTCTCCTCAATGAGGTCGTAAATGGTGTCTTGTAGCTCAAAAGCATCTCCCGTTAGCAACAGTAGCATATGCGCGGCGACGAAGGGAAGCGACACTAACGCGAGCCTCATGGTCGGTCGGCGACAACGGGAATGCGAATCCCGAGATTAGTTTGCCGTCGATTGATTTTGTGCTTTGCGTTTTAACACTGAAGGGAGGAAGAGTGGTGGTGGTGGTGGTGGGGAGGTTGACGTTCTAGTGCAATGGGATGGAAAGCTGCCTACGGGGTTGTTGTGAAAAAAATCCATCCCGGCCTTCGATATGGGATGTTGATTTTAAACGTGTAGTGAGTGTTGACAACCTTTATCAAAACCATAAAAAAAATAAATAACCGCAAAAAAATTTCAAACAAAAAGCTTTTATTTTGCATGATATGATCCGTCTATGCAGTCTTGGTAGCCCTGGTGCGTTTTTTCTTAACCACCACAGGCTTTTGGCTCTTCAAAATGGCGCTGGCTCGACGCAGGGCGGCCTATGGGAGGGTGTATGTGAACAAATGACAATAAGGCTCATGATGAAAACATTTTTTTGGGGTCATTTTTGGCAAAGTGCAATGCTGACCATTCGTAGATCCTTCCTGTAGTTGTTTTTGCGAATGATATGCCTCACGCTGTTGAGAGTGGCGCGGGCGTTCTTGTTGATTGTGATCTTATTGTAAGAAGTGGCTGGCTTGTTTTGACCTGAGACGGGGGAGAAAAAAACAGGGGATGTCGGTAAATGGCTTTCTAAGAGCTTTAGTACAGTTAATTTGGCGGCCATTTTTTTTTTGGCTAACCTAAATGGTTAATCCTGTTGATTTTAGTAAGCAAAAAAAAAAAAAAAAAAAAAATGCTTCCACAAAGCCCATACCTGCACGCTTCTTGATCGTGACAACCACTCCTTTGCCATCAGCCGCTGGTTCAACGCCCACCGTCTTTTTGTGCACCAGCCCATTGTAACGGAAGGAATTCCTGGCCTTCAAATTGTTGGCTTCCTGCAATTAGCCAACATCCCCCATTAGCATTGATGGACAATTTACAAATGGTTGCTATATAGCTACCTGCGGCATCCTAATATTGGCTGATAAGTGTTTTGTCTTCCAGGACTCCAAAATGAAATGGAGTGTAAAAACTTTGCATCTGATTAGCCACTTGGGGCATTCAACATAATATTGTTAAGATAAAATAAAAATGGTGCAGTGAAGCATTGCCCCCCCCCCCCCCCCCCGTAATGCAATTCAACATAATATTGTTAAAATAAAATGCAGTTATTTAGATCGTTATTGGTGCAGAGAAGCATTGTCCCCCCCGCCCTCCGTAATGCAGTTTTTATTTTTTTAATCCAACTCCGAAATTGTATTAGTGTTTTGGAAATTGAAATTTAAGGTCACAATTTCACACGACTCACAGTGCTGTAGGTCTGTTTGTTCCTCTTAAGGAGGAAGCTGGAGCAGTTCCTGATCACCATCCACTGCAAATGAGCCGACATGATGAACCTGAAAATCATGACATGAATTTATGTTCGATTTTTTTTGACATTGTTCAACAGCACATTAGGCAGCTATTTACTAGCATTATGTAATATTCCCATTACTCCTATTTCAAAGTCAATTGTTCATATTTGCAATACAATTGCAAAATGCAAGCCTCCACCTTCCATTTATGGTCAAAATGTCATCGTTCTAAAATTTCGACATATTCAAAACATCTCGTGAACTGATCTTATTCCCTAAACCCCACAATATCAATCCCAAAAAACATAGTTTTCCAACAGACCTTCTCTAACCGATTCAAATCATATGCTAGTTTGCTAATGCTAGCCCCGAACGGCGAGGCCTTACCAACCCGACGCTATTTTCCGATTATTCTCCGCACAAGTCAACTTCTTCTTATATTGGTTGACAAATTACCAACCCAGGAATGTAATTTTATTCAAATGTCCTGAACAAAAAGCCTTCGAATATGTTGTAATTGTCTGTTTTGAATGAGCGATGATAGCTTAGGCGACCACGTTACCTTTCAGCAGAGGAAAAGGAGCAGAGAAGGCGGAAACCGTTTTTCCTCAGCTCAAGGAAGCGATCAATCCGCGCTTGTTGTTTATTCCTTGAAAAAAACACAATGCTCGGGGATAATATGTTTTTAAATTATCCATAGTCGTGTTTTAAATAATTTATATATGACTTTGATATGATTAAAAATAAACTTAATAATACAAGTTTGGTCCTATTTGATGACGAAAGCGGCGGACGAATACGTTCACATTTAACGCGCTCGGGTCTTTCGTCATCAATATGCGCCTCTTGTTGATGAGTAGTCACTCGATGTTCAAGTCGCAAATCTCAATGGCTGTACAAACAAAATGAAAACGCACTATTGCATGTCAAGATTAGTAAATAAACAAACGCCGAAATAAATTTATGGCGTTGTTAGGCCTCGATAATGTTATCGAACCTGAAATTTTACGAAATGGGATTTTTTTATGAGGAAACGACACATTTTTTTATTACGTGACCAATGTTCGTAAGTACTGTATTAACATTTTATTAAAAACGTCAATCAAACCAATTGATAAAATTCTAACAATAGTCTTAATGGAAGGGCTGCCAAAAAATGTGTTTTTGTGTTATTTATTAAATATTTAACTATCCACTGAGCAGACATTGATTAAATCAAAATATATCATTTCCAGGATTTGAGGCCAACTGCAAGTCTCAATAAACTGTAGTTTTAATCTTGTTTGGGCGCCATTAAGCAAAAGGCAGCCGACGGTGACAAATGTGACTAAACATGGACACGGAAGACAATGTGGAGATACTTGGCGAGCAGCTATACAATCTGATTTTCCCCAAGCACAGCGAGCATGCTGGAAAAATTACAGGTGAGGGTGACAGTGTCATGTATATTTTCTTCAGAAATACTAATTCCGAGTATGCTGGATGTTTTTCCTTCCGCAGGTATGTTGCTGGAGCTTCCTGCACCTGTCCTGAGTAAAATGCTGCAGGATGAGGCCATGCTCGCAACAGCCGTGGAGAAAGCTGTTCGAGCCCTGCAGGTCGATTCGTGCCAGGAGTTCAGGTACAGGTACATGGAAAAAAAAATCAAATTACTGGATCATAATGTTTGCATGCAATTTTTGGTATTGTAATCGTGGGTTGTTGCTGATATTAAGGGCATGCTGAAAAGGTTCAAAAAAATTAAAGGACAACCGACACCATTTTTTTGTTTCCTAACTGACATCAGAAAAACGTGTTATAGCATCTAAAATACCCAAAACACAAAGGCTGATATTTGTATTCAAATGCAAAACACCAATAAAATGACTTAAAGTGTCCCAAAACTACTTCAAAATGACCTCAGAAAGTGTCAGAATCAAAACAATGGCTTCAGATTCGGAGAAGATGCTTTCTTGTTAGTCATCCTGTTATGAATATCATTCAAATAGTTCTGAAGAGGAAAACCTAAATGTTTGCAATCGATTAAAGAAGTCCTCCGTGTCATTTTGAGACGTTTGGACTCCAATAGCGTCCCAGAAAATGCACAAGATGGCGCCCAAGCTCAGTTGAAAATGGGCTCATTTATCTGCTGGGAATGTGTGTCAACTAGTATCAAATAGTAGTCTAGGTGCAACACAATGATTCACCATTGCGTTATTTATGTGTTTTTCTTCTAATTTCGCCATCAACACGAAGTTTTCAGACCAAACAAAGTACCCAAAATGCATTGTGTGTCACTTTCTCGGTCAGGAATCGTCACCAACTCGAAAACAAGACTTCCTGAATCTTCAGCGCCAGTCTTAAAACGTAAAATATAGCTGTATGCGGTGGAATCTTTATAAAATACGCTCAGTAGAAGTCATTTCAAGTGATTTTACAAATTATGGACACAACTTGTCCGGAGGCGTCGGTTGTCCTTTAATACTATTTTGACTGTTGCAGCAAAAAAACAAGTAAGGAAGAAGACGATGGCTCCATATCTTCTGACTCTTTGGGTGAACAGCTTTTTGACCAAGTAGACATTTACAACACTGGATATTCAGAGAAAATCACAGGTTAGTTGTATGTATGACAACAATATCCATCAAATCTTTTTAGGTTTTTTTTCTGACTTGACATCACCATGTTTAATTTACAAGGCATGTTACTAGAACTGCCCAAAGAAGTCGTTTTGAAGCTTCTTTCAGACCCCAATCAGCTGGAGGAGAAGCTAAATGCAGCGCTAAAGACCTTAAAACAGTAAGTCCCTTTTCCCAACAGTGTCCAGACTGCTCACTCAAAAGTGGAATCTTTATGGATACAATATTGTTATATATTAAATGTATATGTGGAGAAAGAGAGAGAGATGCATCTTTAAATTACCAAATTATATATCAAAGTACAGTGATACCTTGGTTTATGAACCCCTTGGCTTATGAACTTTTCAGTTTACGAACGTTAAATTTATGAAAATTTTACCTTTGTAGAAAATTCTGTTTTATGGGGACCTGGGAACGGATTATTCTCATTTTAATGGTTTCCTATAGGAAATATTTTTTTGGGATACACACTTTTCGCCTTACACACTCTGTCTGGGAACCAATTAAGTTCGTAAGCCAAGGTATCACTGTATATTAAATGTATATGTGGAGAAAGAGAGAGATGCATCTTTAAATGACCAAATTAGATATCAAAGTCAGTGATACCTTGGTTTATGAACCCCTTGGCTTATGAACTTTTCAGTTTACGAACGTTAAATTTATGAAAATTTTACCTTTGTAGAAAATTATGTTTTATGGGGACCTGGGAACGGATTATTCTCATTTTAATGGTTTCCTATAGGAAATATTTTTTTGGGATACACACTTTTCGCCTTACACACTCTGTCTGGGAACCAATTAAGTTCGTAAGCCAAGGTATCACTGTATATTAAATGTATATGTGGAGAAAGAGAGAGATGCATCTTTAAATGACCAAATTAGATATCAGTCAGTGATACCTTGGTTTATGAACCCCTTGGCTTATGAACTTTTCAGTTTACGAACGTTAAATTTATGAAAATTTTACCTTTGTAGAAAATTCTGTTTTATGGGGACCTGGGAACGGATTATTCTCATTTTAATGGTTTCCTATAGGAAATATTTTTTTGGGATACACACTTTTCGCCTTACACACTCTGTCTGGGAACCAATTAAGTTCGTAAGCCAAGGTCTCACTGTATATTAAATGTATATGTGGAGAAAGAGAGAGATGCATCTTTAAATGACCAAATTAGATATCAAAGTCAGTGATACCTTGGTTTATGAACCCCTTGGCTTATGAACTTTTCAGTTTACGAACGTTAAATTTATGAAAATTTTACCTTTGTAGAAAATTCTGTTTTATGGGGACCTGGGAACGGATTATTCTCATTTTAATGGTTTCCTATAGGAAATATTTTTTTGGGATACACACTTTTCGCCTTACACACTCTGTCTGGGAACCAATTAAGTTCGTAAGCCAAGGTATCACTGTATATTAAATGTATATGAGGAGAAAGAGAGAGATGCATCTTTAAATGACTAAATTAGATATCAAACTACAACTAAAGTAGGACATTTCTATGATGTGGTCAAATGATCTCCCTCCCCCTACCCACAAAATATGATGCCACTGGACAGTAATCATGTTTTACTCCATACTTTTAAGCTTTTGGGTCCGATTTTAATGCCACCACTTGAGTTACATAAGACTTTAGGGCCTTTGTAATTTGGAGCTTTCCAACTCTACTCACGTGTGTGTGCACGTCCATGTAGGCAACGCACTGCGGAGACAGACATAAGTGACACGTCGGACACAGAAGACACAGAGGACACAGAGGGATTGGGAGAGAAGCTTTTATTGCGGGTGCAGCAACTGGACCAGGTCCACGCGCATGAAATCACTGGTGAGCCACAGAGTCGGTGTCAAATAATTGTGTGGCTGCCACTGCTCACCCATAGAAAAACTTATCCTGTGACTGTAAAGTGACCTTGATAGTTTTGAAAGGCGCTTAGAAATTAAATGGATTATTATTATTATTATTATTAATATGACAACACAAAGACACAGAGAATCATTCATTCTTCAGCACTTTCTGTACCCTCTTTGTGACATGAAGCATTTCTGGATGAAAGAGGAGAGGATCAAAGCATACTTTTCATCAGGGACGTCATGGTGGAATGTGCACGTCTACTACAAGCTAAATAATAATCATACATTTAATTTCTAAGCGCCTTTCAAAACTCTCAAGGAGACTTTACCGTCACAGTATTTTTTTTTGTGCGGGCGAGCAGCGGCAGCCATTTGCGCCAGCGTGTTGAAAGTAAACGCGTAGCTGTAGCATCCATTGATGAAAAGAGATTGTATTTTCTGTGTGTGTAGGTATGCTGTTGGAGTTGGACTCAGATGTTCTCCACCAGCTGCTTCAAGAGCGCACGATTCTGGAGGCTGCTGTTCATAAAGCACAAACGGCCCTCAGAACATGAAATATCACAATATTTGGAGAGTACAAGTTGTTGTTTTGTTCATACTTTTTGTGTGTTGCTTATTTTTTCTCTTACATAGTTTATACCTATTGTTCGACAAAAACGGTGTCTTTATAACAGTTTGATTCCAAGTCTTAATAAAAACGCTGGTGGGGGGGGGGAAATCTGCATGAGTTGCAAAAACATTTTAATAATAATAATAATACATTTCATTTCTAAGCGCCTTTCAAAACTCTCAAGGTCGCTTTACAGTCACTGAATATTTTTTTTCTGTGGTTGAGCAGTGGCAGCCACACACGCCAGCATTCACTCAACCCGGAAGTAACTCAAATAGATAGAAAGCTAGCTAGCTAATAGATAGATAGCTAGCCAGCCAGACCACTAATAGATAGCTAATAGATCGCTAATAATAATAACACATTTCATTTCTAAGCGCCTTTCAAAACTGTCAAGGTCGCTTTACAGTCACTGGATAAGTTTTTCTGTGGGTGAGCAGCGGCAGCCACACGCGCCAGCAGTAACTCAAATAGATAGAAAGCTAGATTTTGCCTTTCTTGTTTCTGTAGTGCAAGATGACGTACAAATAACATCAGCTTCTATTTTACAGAGAGACGAAATTTTCAAGTACAATACAATACAATACAATACATATTGATTTGAGAGCTTTGAAAGCGATTAAAATGTAATGTTATTTTAGTATTATTATTATAGCGCTTTAACAACAACTGTAGCTGTAACAAAGTTGACTGCTGTCCTTTTTTTTCTCCTGCAAAAATCGTATATGTCCCCTTTAAAGAAACAAATTTTCTCTGCTCACGGTGTGGAAGTAGTTGTTTGGCCAGTGACGCCGCTTGTACACGTAGCCTAAGTAGGATGTGGCCATCGAAGATGGTGGCGCTGTGTCAAACTCGCTCTCCTCCGCATTTGTAAGACTTTACATTTTCTCTCTGTGTGTTTTTTGTTGACCATGATTGCTCCCACGTACGTACATACAACAATAACGCCCTCCATTTCTGAATTTAATCCCCTGGATTGACGCGGAAATCTTAAATCGCACCCCCTCCCTTCTGTTAGCATAGGCTAGCTAGCTGCGATGCTAATAAGTCATCGAATGCTAACGTTAGCACACAGCGGGTAGTGGACCTTGGTGTCAAAATGTAATCGCCGGGTGACAAGTTACTCGGGACGGTTCGCTTGAGAGTCTTCGTCCATTGAGAAATTGGCAGGGAGGAAGTTTCGACCAGGTTCGTTCGTGAGTTCAGAATTAAGGCACAGTTGATGCGACGTGTTTTGCTTGATAGGGTGTTAAGGACATGTTGAAGGGGTTTAAAATGCGTTAGCCGTCGAGTAAACAACAAGAACTCCTTGCTGGAAATTGATGCTTTGCTATTTAATAATGCATGTAAGGAAGAATATTCGAGTGGCTGCATTTTCAAGAAATGGAAACTCATAAGATTTCAATATCGTGTTTGTCTGTAAGCTAACTAAACGAAATTTTGTGACCACCCGGCCAGCTGAGGGTGTTTATTTCAAAACATGATCTTAATATATTAATCCCATTTTATCGGTATTCTTCGTTAGGGCTGTTCGATAGCTCGAGCCTGCTCCATTTGACCTGGACCACGAACCGACATACACCCTGGTCTGATTTCCAAGGCATATTAAGACAAACATGTGTTGACACCCTAGCATACACCAACAATATTCTTACTTGGAGCTTGGTATGCAAGGAACCATGTCTTCATACGTCTTTCTATTTTGCTATTTGTGTCCCTTAAACTCACCCAAGCAGGTGTAAAAGGGGATAGTTGTCATTGCTTGCAGTTGTGGCGTGATGATCAATGTGGAAATCTGGTGCTGATATGTCACGGAGTGGCAGATGTGTCGACATATGAAAACCATGGCCCTAACCAGAAAAAACGGATGCTTATAACTGTCTTCCCAACGTTTGTCACTCTCAGTAAAACAACTGATTTGACTTTTGGGGAGATATGTAGGTAACATAGTATATAGATGTCAGAGGTCCTCCTGTGACGAAGGAGTTCCCCAAGTCCTAAATTCTGTCCAAGGCCAGATCTCCTAGATGAAGATGACTGTTTCACTAAGCTGTGTCTGTTTGGGAATTTTAAATATGATAACTTCTTATTCTCCAACAACAGATCATTTGGAATTATTAACACTCACATTTACACGAATGGATGTTAGTTTTTAACTGGCATGAGTTTAGCTGACACCCAGTTCACAGTGTACTTAGCCAGGCGCCACATTGTCCAGTTTGATTTAATGGCATCCAAGACGACTGCACAAACATAGGTGTGCTAATGTCTACTTGTTGCCTTTTGTTAACAGCCTCTTCTTTCTCTATCCAGGTCCGACTGATTTCAACTTCTCCTGTGAGATCTTCCGGATCAACTTGATCGTTACGCATCTGCTGCCATGCAGCCCCCTCCACGGACTGGACCCCCGGGAGCCTCTGGGCCTCCTCCTCCTTCTGGGCCCAATATGTTCCGCCGGACCAGGCCTCTGAAGCATACAGCAGCAACAGCTAATGCTTCAATGCCACCCACTGCTCAACCCATGACGGACCCATTTGCTTTTGTTCACGCCCCACCTCCTATGGGCGCCGTGGGTGTCCCGGTACCCCATAGTAACTCTCTGCTAACACAAACCCTGCCCGATTCCACCTACACACCGGCAGGCCCAGGTCTGGCCATGCAACCACAGACCCTGGAGGGTGTTCCAGCTGCTCCAACTGGCCCTCCGTTGTCTTCTTTGCCAGCGGTGCTCATGTTCAGCCCTCACGGCTCAGCCGAAGCCGATGTTCGTACGGGGTATGCACCATCGCATTCTGAGCAAGGGTACTTGAACTCGAGAGAACATCCGTCAGCCTCAGCACCACCATCTGTGCCATCAGCACCAGTACCAAGTCAGACAATTAATCAGGAATTCCATGCGCAGTCTCCCCCTCAGCCTGTCCCCTTCCAGCCAGTGCCTCCTTCCGCCGCCTCCTCTCATCGGACTTCCGATCACGGAAGTCGACCTCCATCTGTTCAGAACTATTTTCAGCCAACGAGTGACCCTCCTCAACAGCCTTTCAATACGCAGCTACAGTCCCAGCTGTACCCATCGAACGCTCCTACCCCTCCGACTCAATTTATGCATCCCCAGATGCAGAATCCTCTTCCAGACCAGAACCCGACTCAACAGCATAACTCGCATTTACAACACCAAAGCTACTTCATGCAGACATCTGCCCAACAAGACAGCTGGTTCAGTCAAGGTCCACAGGACCCAGCCTACCACCAAATGGGGACTGCACCAGCACACTTACAGTCTCAGTCATACTCTGGATCCCATCAAGTACCTAACATGGGTCCCCAGCAAGACTCTGCCGGTACAACAGTTCCATACTCTCAAGATACCGGTACACTCTCTATGTTTTTCAACGATGATGTAGAAAATGAGGAAACCGTAGCAGGAGACCGACAGAAGGTCTTCAACGGTATTCCAGAGTCCTCACGCCCTCCGAGTAATCCGCAAGGTGCGCCACCAGTCCACGTTGCTCCTGCAGGTGTTCCCTCTGATAATCAAGGATCACATTTTCAGGAAAATTCACACATACCATATATGAACGATGGAAACGCAGCTTTACAAGGAAGGAGTTCAAACCCCCCTGACTCCCGCTACGACCACGTTGAGAATTTGGAGTGCATCCCAAACCAGGAAGTGTTGCCTAGTGAAATTCATGGCAGTCCTCCTGGCTTACCTGCAGCCCTTGGAGTGGATACCTATGAAACGGGACCTAACCTGGAAACTCCGGATTCTATTCCCAGATCAATGAGATCTACAAACGCATCATCCAACTACAGTAGCATGACTCACGGAAGTGGAGCAGCCGGTCGTCGAAACCATGGCGTCGTTGGGACATTCATTCAGCAGGAAAGCCCACGCCTCACCGAGGACCATAACTTGCCTTCTGCTCCAATTGCCGCAGCTGGGGGATACTTTGAACAGATCGACTCTTACCCAGCTGGAGACGTGGCCACACTGCCAAGCACTTCGGAGCAGACGTGGCCCACTACGCCTACACCCCCAAAACCTACAGGTACCTTCCAGGCCAGTGCTAACAGCTCGTTTGAGCCCGTCCGATCACACGGAGCCGGGGTGCGTCCCGTTGAGCCCGATAGAGCTAATATAGTCAAAGTAGGGACCACGGATGCTACGCCGGGTAATCTGGAGCAGCCTCCAGATAACATGGAAAATATTTACGGGCCAGGTCACCCTCTGCCTATTGGTGTGCCTCACCTACCAAACCCTGTGCTTCAATCTCACTCCCGACCATCATCTCGTACCTTTGGCGCCAATCGTCCCTGCGAGAGCCCTGCCACGACTCTGTGGGCCCAGGGCGATCCTTCCAGTTTAGCTGCTAGCGTTGTTTTGGCGCCTGCTGCCCCGACTGTTCTGGCCCCGCTTAGAGAGCCTAGCGCGGACGTCATACAGCCTCCAGAGGATGGCCCGCTGGATCTTCAACCTCCTCAGAGAGTCCCACAACCAAATTCAGAGAACCTTGAGAACCCACCAGAGGTGAGTGAGTTCGACTCTGCGGAATCTCAGGGCAACCTGGGCTACGCCTCTCTCCTCGTGTCTGAATCGCTCCAGCAGCCTGTTCTGATTGCACCTCCCGTATCCAACTGTGTGATTGCCCCCAGTACCTTGGCTCATGGAGCCAGTGTAAGTACACCCCCAGTCAGAACCCTGGGGCAAGGTGCCGGTATATACCGTGCACCTTATTCCTCCAATCAGAATGCAGTTGGCCCACCTCCTCTTCCCTCAAATCCAGTCCCGCTCAATCTGACTCGAGAAAGTGCCGATGCAGCAAGTTCCTCAATCACTTCGGCAAAACCCCAACCCGTCCGGGCTTCTTTTACTCATGGTCAGTCATTGAGCGGAGATCCCAACTTTCCTCTCGCGGTAAATCCGCCGACTTCTCTTGCAGTTGCTTCTGTCCCCAATCACAATCAACCCTCAAATTATGAACTCCTTGATTTTTCTATGCACCAATCACAGAGCCAAAATCAAGCATCTGCCCATCCTTCTGCTTTACACGAGTCTCCGCAGTCCAGTAACGGATTTTACATGCAGGTCACAAAAGATGCGCAACAAGGGCTAAGACTGGACAGGACTGATCCCGTTCAGAACTCAGGCCCTTCAGCTACACCACAGGTCACCGCACCTTCTTTATCATCCGCTCCACCGGTCCTGCCAGCTCCATCACCATCCGCCTCACTGATCCCGACAGCTCCTTCGTCATCTGCCTCTGCGGTCACATCGGACTTTTCGTCAAACACGGGTGCTCAGCACTCTTCCGCCATAGACCCTTATCAACCCCAACCAGAACCCGCGAGGATACCAGAATCAAATGCCTCCACACGGGGGCAAGGTGATGCGTCTTTTGCCCTCAGGGGAGTACAGCCATCCCCTGGGCAGTTTCCAACCCAGATGCAAGGTTCTGCTACCGCAAGCGTTCCTCCAGGGCCTTTGGCGCCCACAGAGCCGCCAAGACCACCTTCCTCCGCCGGCAGTCAGCAAGGCTACGGGCCGCCTCCTCCCGCCCTGGGGCAGATGTGTGGAAGCTATTACGGAAACTATGGCGAATACCCTGACGGCCGAGCGCCGTATCCTCCTGGTCCGTACCCACCAGGGGATCCTAGAGCTCAACAGTATTATCAGGTGCGGCTACACTTACCCCAAACTATGACTTAGTGTGAAAAAAAAAATGTGAGTCACAGATTGTTTATTGTTTTTCTCTGTTCAGGAGGGACCATATAGAAGCAGAGATCCTTGGTATGGAAGGTACGACGGACCTAACCCTGCTTACCGCGACCCGAACTATCAGTACCGAGAACCTCAGCCAGAGCGACCCAGCTCGAGGACTAGTCAATATTCCGACCGGCCACCATCCAGGTCAGCATAACAAACCCCATGTACACCAAATTTTCATTCATGCAAAATATTCTGCCCAACCAAAAAGGATGGAAGTGGATATGATTTGTTAACTCATTCACTGCCATCTCCGAATTTATTCGGGAATTGAAAATATGACGTGGAGCGCCATTCCCAAATTTTTTCGGGTTTTAATTTGTCTTGCGGGGGTGCGGATGAAGCGCTAATCAATACCTCTGGCAATGTTTTTCCCTTCCACGAGTGGCTATTATTTGCCTTTTGTCAATGTTAGCGTGTTGTTACAGCTTCAGCCCTTGTTAAAGCGCTATATAAACCAATATGTATTGTATTTTGGACAGCCGCCCTCATTTCAAGCTCATATAACTCCAGACACATATAATTTAGGAATTAACTCATTTTTCTGATGAAAGAAGAGGGTCTAAGGTTTCTTACGCTCCATTGAATGTTTATGTTGTTTTAAAATTCAATACTCTGTGGGTCCTGCAATTTGAGTGACAATGACAAAGACCCTGGCACTGGAACGGAAACATTTTTGCACATCGTTTGGCAATGAATGTGTTAAGAATTAAAATGGCTGCCTCGCTAACTTTTTGGGTGGTTCCAACTACAGAAGACAGAATATTATCTCTTAATACCTGATCGTTTTTCTGTTGGCTTCATTGTCTTTTAGGCAAGGCTATACCGAGGACTATCACAGAGCTAACCGAAGTGCCTATGATGACTATTATGCAAATTACGGCAAGCACTATGATTATGCAGGTAGGAAACTTTTAAAGATATACTGTAAAGTGTTATCTTTGCATGTAAGAGGGAAAAAATGGTGTTCTCTTTTATTAGGCTACAACTATGGACAGTATGACCCCCGGTACAGAGGATACTATGATCAGTCCTATTGGTCTACTTATAATGATGCATACAGAAGCAGGGACAACTACTATAATCAACAAATGTACCCTGCCAGGTATATGAAGCAACATTTTCTGAAACTTTACTGTCATTGGACTGACTCGCTCATGTAAAATCAAACCTACTTGTCCCAGGAAAGAGGGATCTGATGACCAGTGGCTCTACTACCCCGGTTATGACAGAAGCTTTGACGACGACTACCGCCGACGCGGTGCCGACCCATATGACGACTTTGACCGACGCAGCGTCCACAGCGAGCAATCTGCTCACAGCGTGCAGAGCTCTCATAGTCATCACAGTAGACGTAGCAGCTTTAGTTCCAGATCACAACAGGTACGAGTATGTGTTGTGTTGAATTTTAATTTTAATTTTAATTTTAATTTTAATTTTAATTATTTGTAATTTTAATTTTAATTCAATTTTTATTTTAGATCTAAATTTACATTTTGAGTTAAATTTTAATGTTAATTTTTGGTTGTTAATTTAAAATTTGTATTTGTAATTTTTAAATGTGTAAATTTTTAAATGAAAAAAATGTAAATATATTAAATTTAAATATGAATTTAAAATTTATTTTTAATTTTTAAAGTGCATATTACATTTTGAGTTTTGATTTTGTATTTTTTTTTTTACTTTTAATTTAATTTAATTTAATTTAATTTAATTTAATTTAATTTTAACTCAATTCAACATAACTATTATTTATTTGTCACTTTGAATTGGTCTTGAATTTTTAAATTATTCCATTCTTACCAATGGGTCGCTGAGACATCCACTTTTGTCATTTTGCTGAAAAAAAAAACAAAGACATTAGTTTCATTTTTCAACACCAAAAAAAGCCCACATTTCACACTTTACTGACTTAAAAATTATCGTTTGTCTTCCCCTCAAACTCGGCAGAGCCAAGTTTACCGGAGCCAGCCTGACTTGGTGTCCGCCGTTTATGACGCCACATCATCCACGCTGGCGGCGGGCTACTCCTATGGACAGTACCCACACCAGACCGACGCATCCCAGAACTACAGCCAGTACCACTATCCCTCTGAGTACACCACAGACAGCACCTGGATCACGCCTGAACAGCGTATGTACGCCTTCTGGCATGAAGTCAGTGACCACCATGCACTGATACTTACGTGCGCAACATTTTTCACGTAGCGCCCCCTCGTCCGGCCACTCCAGAAAAATTCACCATGCCACACCGATGTGCCCGATTTGGGCCCGGTGGCCATCTTGTTCAAGTTCTACCCAATCTTCCCTCAGCGGGACAACCTGCTCTCGTTGATATTCACAACATGGAGGTACAAGATGTGTTGTTTTAATCAAGTATGTCATTGAAAACCAGAGGCAGTTTTTCCCATAACTGTTGAATTTGGACTTTTCAGACAATGCTGCAGAACACGTTGGATCAGGAAGAACTACTAGCATTCCCCGGACCGCTTCTTAAGTAAGTATTTTGGTCATTTTCTTGATTTATTTTCTTATCATTTTTCTCACATTTGTCATCATCCCTCTCAGGGAGGAGACCCACAAAGTGGATGTGATCAAATTCTCCCAAAACAAGGCCATAGCATGTTCCCATGACAACAGCCTCTTGGACCGAGATTCCGCCCGCCTCATTTGGGACTTCATTGTACTCCTGTGTAGACAGAATGGGGTAAGGTATAAAATAAAACTTCGAACATTGATACAGTGATACCTCGGTTTACGAACCCCTTGGCTTCCAAACTTTTCGGTTTACGAACGTTACATTTATGAAAAATTTACCTTGGCATACGAACTATTTTTCGGGTAACACACACGGAGCGACACATGTGATGTGTCGTTGGCGAATGAGCCCGTTCTCCTAACAAGAAAATGGCAGCTGCCTGTTTTTGTCCTCTATTCCCCGCCTCCAGTCTTCGGTTAAAGCCATAATGATTGGTCAAGAACGCAGCAGTGAGGGGGTTAAATATTAAAGAGACAGGCAGACAACAGAGAGAGAGTGATAAAATGGATAGACAACAGTGAAATTCTGACTTGTTTCAACTTTAATGGTTCAAAGACACAGTGTAGATTGCAAGGTTAAAATATCCCATCAGTCAGGATCCACAAATAATTCGCACGAGACATCTGTACACTTGATGCAAAAAGCTATCAACCCAGCTAAACAGAACACAATTGATGAGGAACTAGGTAAAATTATCGCAGATAAAGCACCTACAAGGGATCATTCCTCAAGATGGTGAAAGAAGAAGGCTACGTTCCTCATCAAGTGTTTAATGCTGATGAAACCGGCCACTCCATTCCATCAAGCCATCAACGACCATCACAAAAGTAAATAAAAAGACTTTATTATACAGTACAGTTTATTTCTTTAATTATAATACCATAGCACCTTTATTATACATAAAATAAGGTATATTTTGTGTAGTTGTAAGGCTTAGAAAAGTAGAAAATTGTGTTTTATGGGGACCTGGGAACGGATTATTCTCATTTTAATGGTTTCCTATGGGAAATAAATTTTTGGGATACACACTTTTCGCCTTCCACACTCTGTCTGGGAATCAATTAAGTTCGTAAGCCAAGGTATCACTGTAATTGATTTATTTTTGAATATACGTAAAACTTTTTTCCTCAAGACCGTGGTCGGCACCGACATCGCCGACCTGTTGCTGAAGGAGCATCGGTCCGTGTGGCTGCCGGGTAAGAGCCCCAACGAATCAAATCTGATTGATTTCAACAACGAGCCCCTAGCCAGAGCGGAAGAAGAGCCCGGAGCCGGACCGCTGTCCCTTCTGTCGGATACCTTCATGACGGTGCCGGAAAATGTGGGAAAAGAAACCGAACGCTTTAGGGAGCTTTTGCTCTTTGGTCGGAAGAAGGTAAGAAACCACTTTTGGATGTTGTCTATCTTTGATGCCTGCTCCATTTAAACGTTACTTCTTAACAGGATGCGCTTGAAGCAGCTATGAAATCAGGTCTGTGGGGTCACGCGCTCTTGCTAGCCAGTAAGATGGATAACAGGACACACGCACGTGTCATGACAAGGTGAAGACCAACATACTTAGAATTTGTTCGGGTTTTGCTTTTTCATGCTTGGGTGCCGATAAAGCGCTGGTCAGGCATCTGTCATTTTTTTTGTCCATTCCACCAGGGGGGCAGCATTTGCCTTTTGTCCATATTAGCGCTTTGTTCCTACTTCAGCTGTTGTTAAAGCGTGATATGAACTCATATGTATTGTATTTTGTACAGTCGCCCTCATTTCAAGCTCATGTAACTCCAGACCCATAAAATTTAGGAGTTAACTTTTTTTCGGATGAAAGAAGAGAGTACAGTAAAGTCTCGTTATATCGATATTGGATATATCGACAGTCCCGGTTATATCGATACTATTTCTATGCACGCACGGAGAAAATTACAAGCAAACAGGGTCGGATATATCGATAGTTAATCGATTTTTTTGGATGAATAAATAACGAGACTTTAGTATGAGGTTTGTTACGCTGATTTATCATTAATGACTTTGTTATTATTCTTATTATTATTATTATTTTTGTTTTTTTGTTACTAGCTCTTTTATACTGTAAAGCTCTTTTATACAGTAAAGCTAATCCTTCCAAAGATCACGATACGCCGCAGACTGGTTGCCAGCCAATCGCCAGAGACATATTTAATATATAGTATTGCATTACAACATTTTTTGGACAATTCAAAATTAGTGTTTTCATGAAAAATGTAGGATTTAGGATGTCATAAACAAAAATCTTTTCTAATCGATTATCATTCCACTTATAACTCGTATCATAAAAAAAAAAATAACACAAGACATGGACTGGTGAACTGATTTCTAAATGTCTCATCTGCTCAACAGGTTTGCCAACAGTTTACCCATCAATGACCCTCTTCAGACGGTTTACCAACTCATGTCGGGTCGGATGCCTGCTTCAGCTACTGTGAGTGTTGAATGTATTATTATTATTATTATTATTAGTCGTAGTAGTAGTTATAGTAGTAGTCGTAGTATTTAACTAGACGTAGAATCATTTATAGCACTGGTGTCAAAGGTAAGGCCCGCGGGCCAAATCTGGCCCGCCACATCATTTTATTCGGCCCACGATAGCGAATCAAGCATGTCAAGTTCTATTATGCTTACTTAAGTCCGAATCAAAATTCCAAATTGTCCCATGAAAACCATAACAACAGTCATTATCATTATTTTTGACTTAAAATTTGCAAAGTAGTTATTCATTCATTTACTGTGCCCTGTATGTAATAGGATTAAACATTCTAATGGCTTCCCAAAATTCATAACAGCCCCCAAGAGGAAACCGTAACACCAACATGGCCCGTGGTAAAAAAAAAATGAGTTTGACACCCTTGATTTACAGATGTTGTTTATTTTTTTTTAACACGACATTTCTGATATTTATGCAGTGCTGCGGAGAGGAAAAGTGGGGTGATTGGCGCCCTCACCTGGCCATGGTGTTGTCTAACCTCACACACACATTGGACCTGGATTCTCGCACAATCACCACAATGGGAGACACTCTCGGTAGGCAATGACCGCACCTGAACGCATTTCATTCCGAGCCCATGTGCACAAAATGCATGTGTTTTGTTTTATTTTTTAGCTTCAAAGGGGCTGATTGACGCAGCGCACTTCTGCTACTTAATGGCTCAAACTGAGCTTGGCGTTTACACAAAGAAGAGCGCCAAGATGGTTCTGATTGGCTCCAACCACAGGTGAAGAATCGACGTGGGTGTGTGTAACTGTGTTTAACGATTCCCCATGAATGTAAACATTTTTCTACATCCACCTCAGTTTACCCTTCTACCACTTTGCGACCAACTCCGCAATCCAGAGGACGGAAGCCTACGAGTACGCACAATCTTTGGGCTCCCAGCCTTGTTCCCTCCCGAATTTCCAGGTATTTTCTTCAAATGACTTTCAGAACATAAACAAACGGCAACATGGTTTCTAATTACGGAATGAAGCACTCATCTCTTCTCTGATTTTGAATGTATCTTGGTGTCAGGTCTTCAAGTTAATCTATGCCTGCCGTTTGGCGGAAGCGGGATTGAGTGCTCAGGCGTTCCATTACTGTGAGGTCATCTCTCGGACGATCCTAGTGCAGCCATCGTGCTACTCCCCCGTATTCATTAGCCAGGTCATTCAGGTAAGCGCCTCTCGTGTTTGTTTGTTTTTTTTTTTACTTCCTGTGAAGGGCCGTTATGACTTTGGGGAAGCCATTAGAATGTTTAATCTCCTCCATATACAGTAAAGTCTCGTTATATCGATATCGGTTATATCGATAGTACTGCTTATTACGATACTATTTCTATGAACTCAAGGAGAAAATTACATGCCCGCAGGATCGGATATATCGATAGTCCGGTTATATCGATATTTTTTCCGACTCCCGAGAATATCGATATAACGAGACTTTACTGTATTACAGATAGAGTTCACAACAAATTAATGAATAACTAGCTAGAAGTTAAAAATAATGAGTGTTGTGGTTTACATTGGATTGGATTTGCCTTTTCGAGTCACGCAGTGGAGAAAATTACATTTCACAGTAGCAAAGTGATTAAAGGAAAGTTCTCCTATTAATCCGCTTCAAATCCAAGCTGCGGCAAATCCGCAAACACATCGCAACTGCAGATTATCCAACAGCATCGACCTTTCCACTGAACAAAGTGGGCCATTTTTTGCACCTATAATGGTGCAAGAAAGCACAATCACCCCAGCGATGACAGTCAAATGGCACCAATATTCCTCCTAAAGCAAAAACAGTGCTGGCATATTTGTGCTGCTGAATATGAATAACTCGTTTTCAAAGTTGAAGTAAAAAATAATGACTGTTATTGTTTTTTACTTGGGACAATTTGCAATTTTTGTTCACGCTTTAGCAAATATCATGGAATTTCACATGTTTGATTTGCTTTCGCGGGCCGAATAAAATGCTCTAGTGGGCCAGATTTGGCCCCTGGGCCTTGACTTTGACACCTGTGATGTATCAGATGTTCATATTACACAATTGTGCTATTGTGTCCTATTGTGCTTAACAGTACCCGTGTTTGTCATTCCACAGATGGCTGAAAAGCTGAGAATTTTTGACCCCCAATTGAAAGAAAGACCCGAGCAGGAGTTGTTCACTGAGCCCGATTGGTTGATCCAACTCAGACAACTGGACGGGCAAATCAAAGTGAGTCGGAAGACAATTTATTGGGCAGTCCGAGGAGCCTAGCTTAGAGTTAAAATTATAATAATAATAATAATAATAATAATAATAATAATAATAATGGTGATGATGATAGCGATGATAATGATGATGATCGTGATGATAATAAGGATGATAGTGATGATAATGATGACACTGATGATAATAATGATGATAGTGATGATAATAATGATGATAGTAAGGATAATAATGATAGTAATGATAATAATGATGATAGGAATGATCACAATGATGATAGTAATGATAATAATGATGATAGTGATGATAATAATGATGATAGTAATGATTATAATGATGATAGTAATGATAATAATGATGATAGTGATAATAATGATGATAGTGATGATAATAATGACGATAGTAATGATTATAATGATGATAGTAATGATAATAAGGATGATAGTGATGATAATGATGACAGTGATGATAATAATGATGATGATAGTAATGATAATAATGATGATAGTAATGATTATAATGATGATAGTAATGATAATAATGATGATAGTAATGATAATAATGATGATAGTGATGATAATAATGACGATAGTAATGATTATAATGATGATAGTAATGATAATAAGGATGATAGTGATGATAATGATGACAGTGATGATAATAATGATGATAGTCATGATAATGATGATGATAGTAATGATAATGATGATAGCAATAATAATGATGATAGTAATGATTATAATGATGATAGTAATGATAGTAATGATAATAGTAATGATAATAATGATGATAGTGATAATAATGATGATAGTGATGATAATGATGATAGTAATGATTATAATGATGATAGTAATGATAATAATGATGATAGTAATGATAATGATGATAGCAATGATAATAATGATGATAGTAATAATAAATTTACTTGTGTTCTTCTCTAGACGGGAGCAATTACTTTCGCCACTGACAGAACAAGCCCTACGCAATTTACCAGCAGCAGCCCAAGCTCAGACCTGGATCAGCCCAGCCCGGCTGAACATTACAACGCCCCGCTGGAATTGGATGGCCCAGGAAGTGAGAATCCCCTGATGAGCTCATTGCTACCGGGGCCCCCTCCACAGAGTATCCAGCTGATGCCTCCAGGTTTGTGCGTCAAAAGGATGAATCCATTGCTCGTTTTCAACTCTGGTTCTCAAATTACAAGCATCTCACGTTCTTCTCAGCTCCCACCTCCATCCTCCAAGATGGAACACCCTCACATCAAGCCTACAGCGATATGCCACAATTCTATCCAGTACCCCCCAATGGGCCACCTGGTCACATCCCCCACTTCCAACCTCCACCCGTGCAGTCGGAAATGTACCCTGGAGCTCACCAGCAACCGGTTCCCCCGCCCTTTCATATGACGTCACCCCTCATGCCTCCTCCGCCACACGTTCCCCATTCGCCGGTGCAAGGGGGCCAGGCGCCGCCTCCGTTGCAAATGCCGCCATCGCCCGGGCACGCGGCCACACCCCCGGAGATGCAGGTCAACCAACCGATATCCCCGCTCAGAAGCTCTTTTACGCCGCAGATGGACTTCTATGATCACATGGCGCAAATGGTCAGGATTGTTATGTCTTTGTAAATTCCTTGCCGACTTTAACCGACTCACGGTTAAATATTTTGTGTAGGCTCCCGGCAGGAGATCAAGGACGATGTCACAGTCTTCGGTGCACCGGGTGAGTTGGGATTGCTACTCCTACTGAAATTAACCGTGTTTTCATTGTACATTACATTCTCTTAAAATGTATTTATTTACTTTGTATTTATTTGTTTTTTTATTTGGTTATTTATTTGTGTATTTATGTTTATTTGTGTATTTGTTTATTGAATGATTTATTTGTGTATTTATTTATTTGTGTATTTATTTATTTATGTATTTGCATATTTATGTATTAAGTCGTTTACTTATTTATTTGCTTATTTTTAATGTAGTCGTTTATTTATTTATTTGTATTTATTTATTTGTTTATGTATGTATTTATTTGTTTATGTATGTATTTATTTATTTTTTGTTTATTTATATAGTTGTGTAATTTATTCATTTCTTTTTTTATTTATTGATTGATGTATTGTTTCATTTATTTATTTGTGTATTTATTTATTTATGTATTTGCATATTTATGTATTAAGTCGTTTACTTATTTATTTGTTTATTTTTAATGTAGCCGTTTATTTATTTATTTATTTGTTTGTTTATGTATGTATTTATTTATTTTTTGTTTATTTATATAGTTGTGTATTTATTCATTTCTTTGTTTATTTATTGATTGATGTATTGTTTCATTTATTTATTTGTGTATTTATTTATGTATTTGCATATTTATGTATTAGGGCATTTAATTGTTTATTTTTAATGTAGTCGTTAATTTTTTATTTATTTGTTTATGTATGGATTTATTAATTTTTTTGTTTGTTTATTTATATAGTTGTGTATTTATTCATTTCTTTGTTTATTTATTGATTGATGTATTGTTTCATTTATTTATTTATTTGTGTCTTTTTGTATTTATTCATTCATTCATTTACATATTTATGTATTTATGTGTTTATGTATTTATGTATTTACTTTTTTATTTTTAGGCATCAGGACGGCGCTCCCGCACCACCTCGGAATCTTCAACTCACTCGGGTGGACGTGACAGAAGCAATTCAGCCGTCAAGCAGGCATCCCCGCCGCCTCCCTCGATTCCCGAGCAGCCCCGCAATGATGAGACCAAAAAAGCCAAAAAGGACTCCCCCAAAAAGGTTTTATTTTGTCACCACGCACATATCCGCTTCATCTGTATACGACAAATATCCAACAACAATAACAAAAATCCAGATTTTTTTCGCGATCTGATGACATTTCAAGAGGCATTGGTGATTTTTCCTGTGACCTTTATTTAACCTTGTCTAAACTTCCTGCGGATGAAGAGCAAAATTCACAATACAAAAAAAAAAAAACGCCTCACTTTTTGTGTGAAGTCGCTCTTCACAATTGTTCAAACTGTTTATTCACCCACAGAGTGGCGGCGGTGTGGGCTGGCTGACGACTTGGCTGTATAGAAAGGGCAAGACTGAGGCTCACTTACCGGATGACAAAAACAAATCCGTAAGCCGCATTTGTTTATAAAAACTCCCTCGTGACCGCCGTTGTCACCCCGTTGTCGTTTTCAGATCGTGTGGGACGAAAAGAAGCAAAAATGGGTGGACTTGAACGAGCCCGAGGAAGAGGTCCGTAATACAGCTTGTCAATTTATTGAGCATTGTGGAAACCATTCAAATGTCATCTCCCCCCCCCCCACTTAGAGTAAACCTCTCGCACCACCTCCCTCCGGGTTCCCCAAGATGCCTTCCATGCCTGCTCCTCCGGGTCCTGCGGTACCCCAGGGCGGTGGTCCTCCAGTCAACATGTTCTCAAGGAGAGCTGGTAAGACTAAAAGATCTCATAGATAATACTTTTAAAGCACAACAACTCTTAAATATTAATGCAATAAAAAAAACACACAATGGGGGCGGGGGGATTACTATAATATATAATAATAATTGATCATCTTTTTCCATTCCTTCCTTCCCAGGCATAAAGAGTCGATATGTGGATGTTCTAAACCCCGGTGGAGGTCCCAAACCAGCCGGGATGGCTCCCGGTCCTCCTATGGAACTTTTTGCTCCTCTTGCACCGATGGCCATGCCCACAAACCTCTTTGTGCCTGGTTCAGGTCTGTGACCCCCCCCAAAAAAAACTCATTTTTAGTCCTAAGAGCTGAACGTGTGAACATTCTGCTGTTGTGTTTGCCGCTCCCAAAGATCAACAACCTCTGGAAGGCAGCGAAGGAGGAAGTCAGGAGCAGATGTCACCAAACAGCTCTGTTCCACAGGTGTGTTGTTGAAGTCTCAGTTTGAACATTTCAAATAAACAAGTACATAAGAAGGTAAATAAGTAAGTGAATAGGTATGTGAATAAATAAGTAAGCAAGTAAGTAGGTAAATAAGTATGTACGTAAATAGTAAGTAGATAAGTATGTAAATAAGGATGTAAGTACGTAAATATGTACATCAGTAAATAAGTAAGTAAGCAAATAAGTAAGTACATAAGTATGTGAATAAATAACCAAGTGAATAAATAAGTAAGCAAGTACGTAAATAAGTATGTAAGTCCCTAAATATATACATAAGTAAATAGGCAAATCAGTCAGTACATAAGTATGAGAATAAGTAACCAAGTGAATAAATAAGTAAGCAAGTACGTAAATAAGTATGTAAGTCCCTAAATATATACATAAGTACATAAGTAAATAGGCAAATAAGTCACTACATAAGTATGTGAATAAATAACCAAGTGAATAAATAAGTAAGCAAGTACGTAAATAAGTATGTAAGTCCCTAAATATATACATAAGTAAGTAAATAAGTAAATAGGCAAATAAGTCAGTACATAAGTATGAGAATAAATAACCAAGTGAATAAATAAGTAAGCAAGTACGTAAATAAGTATGTAAGTCCCTAAATATATACATAAGTAAGTAAATAAGTAAATAGGCAAATAAGTCAGTACATAAGTATGAGAATAAGTAACCAAGTGAATAAATAAGTAAGTAGATAAAAAAGTAAATAAGTAAATACGTAAATAAGTATGTAAGTACGTAAATAAGTATGTAAGTACGTAAATAAGTATGTAAGTACGTAAATAAGTCCGTATGTAAACAAGTAAGTAAATAAGTACGCGAGTAAGTAAATACGTATGCAAGTAAGTAAATAAGTATCTAAGTAAATATGTAAATAAGTAAGTGAAACCATGAATAAGTAAATATGTAAATAAGCAAGTAAATATTTAAATAGGTACATATGCAAATGAATATGCAATACTTAAATAAGTAGGTAAATATATACATAAATACATATGTAAATAAATAAGTAAATACGCAAACAAATAGGCAGATACGCAAATAAATACGAAAGTAATACGCATATATGCAAATAAGTAAATATGCAAACAAGTAAATACACAAATAAATAAGTAAATATGCAAATAAATAAATATATAATTAAGTAAATATGTAAATAAATAAATAAATAAAGGAAAGGATAAGTAAGTAAATAAGTAAGTAATGCTTGGACTCCGGCTTTCATTTCATTGTTTTATATTGTCGTTTTTTTCCCTTCGTGTTATTTGATTTTGCCGATTCTCTCAGAGATTCTAAAAACCCCAAAGTTTTCATTGACATTCCCCCCCCCCAAAAAAAAAAAAACCTTTCAGATGTTCAACCCGACGCTGCTGCCGCCCGTCCCGCAAGCTCCCCCCGCCCTCGACGGCTCGCATTCTGGAGAGGTGAGACCTTTTGTTGTCCGTGTGTGACGGCCATAACACACAACAACGTAATCATAGCATGTCCAGTTTGAAAGCCTTTGCTCATAATCTCGCTCGGCGTGTCTTTTTTGTTGTTTTTTTAATCCAAATGTTCTCTTTTTTTTGCCGATCATTTTGCCACCCAACCATTCGCGCCGACTTAAATCCGATGCATGGGAGATGATTAATTAGGCTTTTGTGGTTTGTTTTTCTTGTCTGCCCCCCCCCCCGTCCCTGCCGCCCTCAGCTGTCACGTTCTAGCTCAATGAGTTCTTTATCACGCGAAGTGAGTCAGCATTTAAACCAGGTACCTCGTTTATTTTGTTTTGTTTATTTTTTTGTGGGAGATTTTTTACTTCTCCACCGCCCACCTCCCCCCCCCGACATGCTGTCACCCGCCGTCATCTGCCACCTTCCGCCCGCCCTTCCTTCCTTGCTTGTTGCATTACTAGTTTGAGTGGGATATGTGTCTGCTTTCCTGTCTTGTAGTGCTTTCTCCACCATTTATTATCAATGACGGTGATACTTTGGTTTACGAACCCCTTGACTTACGAACTTTTCGTTTGACGAACGTTAAATTTATGAACATTTTACCTTGGCATACGAACTATTTTTCGGGATACACACGGAGCTGCCACAATAAGTGATGTCTCGTTCTCCTAAAAGAAAATGGCAGCCGGCTTGTTTTTGTCCTCTATTCCCTGCCCCCAGTCTTCGGTTAAAGCCACGTGATTGGTCAAGAACGCAGCAGTGAGGGGAGGTCGTTTCAACATTAAAGAGACAGGCAGACGACAGAGAGAGAGTGACAAAATGGATAGAAAACAGTAAAATTTAGACTCCTTTCAACTTTGTTAGTTCAAAGGCAGAGTGTAGACTGCAAGGTTAAAATTCCCATCAATCAGGCTCCACAAATGACCTGCACTAGCCATCAGTTCAATTTGAAATGAAAAGACAAGCAAGGGAACCAGCTATTAAGGAAGTTTCTAGTGTGTCTTCCTGCATCTGTTGCAATATCACAACTTCTAAGATTTACAAAACAGAGTTCCTTGAGACACTTTATGCAAAAAGCTCTCCATTCCATCAAGCCATCAACGACCATCACAAAGGTCAATAAAACGACTTTATTATACTGTACAGTTTATTTCTTTAATTATAATACCATAGCACATTTATTATACATACAATAAGGTATATTTTGTGTAGTTTTAAGGCTTAGAAAATGAGAAAATTATGTTTTATGGGGACCTGGGAACGGATTATTCTCATTTTAATGGTTTCCCATGGGAAATTAATTTTTGGGATACACACTTTTCGCCTTACACACTCTGTCTGGTAACTAATTAAGTTCGTAAACCAAGGTATCACTGTATTTTAAAGAGAAAGTCCAAGAAAAGACACAATCATATAGACTTATAATTTAATTTAATAGCAAGTTGTTCATTCTTCGATAAATGTATCATTCATTTGAATGCATTTATTTGAACGTGACCTGAAAGCAATTTAATGGGGCATGCTGGGTAGTTATCGGTTCGATGTTGGAATATGTTGTCGTCGGCGGGGAAAGGAAAGGCGCGCTAAGTAGCCGTTGGTCACAATGTGTGAAGCATGCTGGAGACGGGTCATCAATATGTCGTGATGATGGCAAGAACCTCCATTAACCTCCACCCCCCCCCCCCCTCTCCCCACCACTCCCACATAGTTTGCATGGTTACTACTAAACATCAAGTGAAATGTCACCTTCACTATGCATTCAAAAAATAGGAATGTCGCCAACATTTGCTTGCTGTGTGTATCGGGAATGTGACATCAAGACTGATTATTTATTTATTTGTTTGTTTGTGTATTTATTTATTTTTACTTATTTACTCACATATTTACTTATATGTTTTTGTGTATTTATTTATTTGCTTACTTACTTATTTACTGACTTACTTATTTGCTTTCTTATTTTTTTTGTTTTTTTTTGTGTAGTTATTTATTTATTTGTGTATTTACTTACTTACTTATTTACTCACTTATTTACTTATTTGTTTTTTGTGTATTTATTTGCTTACTTATTTGCTTATTTATTTGTTTTTTTGTGTAGTTATTTGTTTGTGTATTTATTTATTTATTTTTAAACGTTTTTATTGTTTTGTGTATTTATTTATGTATTCATTTATTTACGTACTTACTTATCTACTTAATTACTTATTTACTTATTACTTATTTATTCATTTATTTGTTTGTTTGTTTTTGTGTATTTATTTATTTATCTGTGTATTTATTTATTCACTTATTTACTGACTTACTTATTTGCTTACTTATTTATTTACTTATTTATTTGTTTTTTTGTGTAGTTATTTGTTTGTGTATTTATTTATTTGTTTTTTTAACGTTTTTATTGTTTTGTGTATTTATTTATGTATTCATTTATTTACGTACTTATCTACTTAATTACTTATTTACTCACTTACTTATTTATTTATTTATTACTTATTTATTCATTTATTTGTTTGTTTTTGTGTATTTATTGATTTATCTGTGTATTTATTTATTCACTTACTTATTTACTGACTTACTTATTTACTTACTTATGTATTAGTTTTTTTGTGTAATTATGTTTGTGTATTTATTTATGTATGTATTGATTTACTTTCTTACTTATTTACTTATTTATTTGTTTGTTTTTTTGTGTATTTATTTATTTGTTTGTGTATTTATTTATTTATTTGTGTATTTATTTATTATTGATGTGCACAAATATGGGATCTTTGGCCATAATCCGTAACCGTCTGTGCATGTCGTTTCAGAGTCATCCGGGTGTGAGAGATGCACCTGTCGGAGGCGGTGTCTTTTTATAACCCAGCACAGGTAAGGATGAATAAAATGTCATTTTTTTTTCTTTTGCATTTTCAGTAACTCATTCACTGCCAGACGATGTGCAAAAACTAGCTATCTCTTTATTTGCTATCTAGCTAGCTCTCTATTTTAGTTAGCTTTTAGCTATTTGCGTTACATCCGGGTTGAGTGATTATTAGCTAACTCTTAACTAACTAGCTTTATATCTATTTGAGTTACTTCCTGGTTGAGTGAACGCTGGTGCGTGTGGCTGCCGCTGCTCACCCGCAAAAAAAAAAAAAAATATCCTGTGACTGTAAAGTGTCCTTGAGAGTTTTGAAAGGCGCTTATGAATGAAATGTATTATTATTATTATGATTAATTATATGGGTCTGGAGCTATCTGAGCTTGAAATGGGGAGGCAGCTATATAAAAGGCAAATGCTGACTCCTCTTGGAAGGAAAAAAAAATTACCAGAGGTCTAACCAGCGCTTTATTGGCACCCCCAAGCGAGAAAAACCAAAACCCGAATAAATTCGGGAATGGCATTGAATGAGTTGGAATGGATGTACCTTTATTCGTCTCTCAGTGGAGACATTTACATTTCACAGCAGAAAAGTTAGGAAAGGAAGAGGAAAGGAAAGAAAGAAGTAGAAAAACAAAATACAGGAGCTGCTGGAAAGGCAGCCACTCTCGCGGCGCCATCTTGAAGTAAAAAAAAAAAAAACTAAATAACAAATAATAAGTTAATTTGTCTGTATGTTTGTACTTTTCACAGACGTTTGTAAGTATCATGATGAAACATCGCCGTGGCGTCAATTACTCATCAGCTACCCGGAAGCTGATAAATGTTTAGCTGAGATGCTGCGTTTTCACCCGGCGGATGGCCCGACCACTCTTTAATTCCTGAAAATCTACTCTTTGTTAAATATAATAGTTATTACACAGCCATCATTTAATGTACAAATTAAAAACTCCTCTCATGTTAGCACCAGCGGTTTTCTGTATCTTCTCCCTCTCGTGTCTTAAAGGACAACCGACGCCTCCGGACAAGTTGTGTCCATAATTTGTAAAATCACTTCAAATGACTTCTACTGAGCGCATTTTACAAAGATTCCACCGCATATAGCTATATTTTACGTTTTAAGACGCGCGCTGAATATTCAGGAAGTCTTGTTTTTGAGTTGGTGTTGTCATTTTGGGACACTTGAAGTCATTTTTATTCGTGTTTTGCATTTGACTAAAAATATCAGCCTTCGTGTTTTGGGTATTTTAGATACTATAAAACGTTTTTCTGATGTCAGTTAGAAAACAAAAAAATGGGGTCGGTTGTCCTTTAAATGTGCATATTATTCTAGAAAGCATTTTTTTTCCTCGTATTTTCTCGTAATAATGTTCTTCTAATGACCACATAAAGAACCGCTGGTCTCGTAGTGCGTCGTCTGCTATGTCATGTGCCCCACCCTGACCCTTACTGACCCCTTAAAAAGAACCAGACTGGATGTGAGGACGTTGCATGTTTCCACATATTTATTTAAAAGCCCGCCTGTGAATGAAACGACATCACTTTGTAGTATGAATATTTTATTATGAGCCACCACATGCAAAAAAATAAATAATACAAAATCTATCCAAATATTTGTATATTAGATCGATTGTATTTATGAGCTGGTGGCATAAAGGAAGATTCTAGTGTGTGGAAAACAAATGTGTGTGCGATTAGCGTTGTTTGACGAAAGCAATGTCACCAATTCATGTTTGTAACAACCAATGGCTAGAAAATCCACATTGTAAAATGAGTTGTACTTGTAAGTACACACACTGTAATTTACTAACGTGTTTTTTTTTTTTTAATGGAATTACTTCTCAGCCCTTTATCTCACCTCATATTTAATTCCATTTTTTGTTTTGTTTTTGTTTTGGAGACTTGATTTGAAAATCCCTCTCCCCTTTTTTGTTTCAACAAATGAATTGTGTAAAATACAAAAGAAAAATAAACAAAGGCAAATACATAATAAAGGTATTTTTTGCGCTTGAGCACTTTGAAACGTGTCTGTTTCCTGTCAATGTTGTTTTTTTTACAAACTAAATGTTTGTTGTGTGTGTTACAATACTCCCAAGAGTATTAAATTGTTTTTTTTTTCTTTTATGTTTGGATTGGATTTGCCTTTATTAGCAAAGTAACCCTCGTTAGCTTACTTTATTTTCCTTTATTGTATCCATTTATTCATTTGTTTTTATTTACGTTCATTTATTTTCATTATTCTTTATATTATATTTATATGTATTTAATTATTTCTCCAGTGTCCTTATGAGTTTTAAAATGCGATTATTATTTTATTAGTAAACTGTTTTTGTGAATGTATTCTGTAGTTTCGCCGATAGATGGCAGTAGTGCCTGGTGCGTCAGGTTCCTTAACCGGATGTTATATGAGGAAACAGGAAATACAACTTTACTCGGGCGCGATAGAGGTTTGAAGGCCCTCTAGCACGTAACGCCCGTCACTATTTGACTGAAATAATATTTCTTCCACTTTATAACCGAATGCGTCTCTGGTGAACATTAAAGTGATTTCGGGAGGCTTAGCATATGTTAATTTGCCGGCTGTCCACCGTTCTGTTCATTTTTGTTGAGGTACACGAAGCTAATTCATTAGCAGATAAGTAGCAGGGTAAAGTGTTGTGAAAATGTGCGAAAAACTGACGGCAGCGCGTTTGGAGGAACTCTGCGAAACTCCAGAAGAAAGTGAGCGATGTCAGGATCTGGACGCTGATTGCAAGATGCCCCCAAGTGTGCTCCACACGACAGGTTTAGTCACTCTTTACGCTTATTTTGTTACGTCTCGTCGTGAGACTGTCGTGATTAGTGATGGGAATGCCGGCTCTTTTTAGAGAGCCGGTTCTTTTGGCTCGGCTCACTAAAAAGATTCGGCTCTTTGTTAGGAACCGGCTCTCTTTGTTCACTTCGGCTCGTTCGCGGACGACACATCGCGAGTCAAGATTGTCATGTGGTTGTTTGAGATCAGAAAGTTTCTGAATTACAAGTTTTAAAAGCCACAAATTGTGTTTTCTATGAGTCAACGGTCTCATTTCTCAAGGAATCGATCGTATGAAATGTTGGATTGAAAATTGGACAAAAATATGACAGTTTACTAAATACCTTCTGTGAAAGTCTATTTTACAGTAACTTTGTGGTATGTTTGACGTCAGCTAGAACACCATCCTAATTTCAATTTAGTAGACCCCACCCAGGTCTAAAAATATACCTGACTATCTCATTATTATTATTATTATTATTATTGTTATTATTATTATCTATATATTCGCTAGCTAGCTATTTGAGTTACTTCTAGGTTGCGCTTAGAAATGAAATGTTATTATTATTATTATATGACAATGCAGTCTTTGCGACACAAGGTCAAGGTCACAGCCTAAGACTTGACCTGTCCAATGCCTGGTTTTTTTTTGTCCTGCAGGCACCACTAAAAAACTTCTTAGCTCTCAGCAACAGGATCCGGAGTCCCTTCATGTCAAAAAAGAAAACAAGTCATTTGTTTCCATTAAAGAGGAGGAGCTGGATTATGTTCACGTTAAAGACGAAGTCAAAGAAGAGGACGATGAGCCCCCCTGCAGTCAAAAAGAAGAAAAAAAGATCTTAAATCAACACACGGCGACAGAAAGTGGAGCGCGAATGGCCGACCTCTTGGCTCCGCTCTCTGACAGTGATGACATCACGTCACATTCTTCTGACACGAATGACGAGGGTGAGGGAGGCGCTGGGGGGAAACCTTTCGCCTGTTCACTTTGTTCAAAAAGATTTGCGCGAAAAATAACCCTCGCCATCCACAATAGAATACACACAGGAGAGAAACCCTTTTCCTGTTCCGTTTGCAGCAAAAGATTCATCGATAAGAAACAATTAAAACGGCACAACAGAAGGCACACCGGCGAAAGACCTTTCACCTGCTCCCTTTGCGACAGGCGGTTCGGTTTGAAGATCGACGTGATCCGACACACGCGGACGCACACTGGTGAGAAACCTTTCGCCTGCTCCATCTGCGGCAGGCAATTCCCCTTGAAGGCAGGCCTGATAAGGCACACGAGAACGCACACCGGGGAAAAACCTTTTGACTGCTCCGTTTGTGGCCGACGATTCGCCATGAAGATGGATTTAAGACGGCACGTGAGAACACACAGTGGGGAAAGACCGTTTCCCTGCTCGGTTTGTAGTCGACAGTTCACTTTGAAGACTGATTTGAAAAGACATAGTAGGATGCATACCGGAGAAAAACCTTTTAACTGTTCAGAATGTGGAAAAACATTTTCTCGAAAAGCAAGCCTAATAACACACAAAAGCGTTCACACCGGGGAGAAAGGTTTTCCCTGCTTAGATTGCGGTAAAAGTTTCACTTTGAAAGTGCGTTTGGAAAAACATGCAAAAATACACAGTGCGGAAAAATCATTTATTTGCTCGGTTTGTCATCAAAGTTTCTCCAGAAAGTCACATTTAAAAAAACACGCAAAAATACATGATAAAGAGAAATCTTATTCCTGCTCAGTTTGTGGTCAGACCTTCTTACAAAGGGGACATTTTATAAATCACGAAAGAACGCACACTGGTGAGAAACCTTTTTGCTGCGAGGTCTGTGGGGAGAGATTCACCTTCAAGTTAAATTTAACAACGCACAGCAGAACACACGCCGCACAGACACCTTCGGGGAGCAACGGTTAAGATGCACCGTATATGTTATTAACTTTTCATTCGTTCAAATATACTGCATGTTGTTCATTTACATAAAGACCACATGAATTTTTTGTAATGAATTAATTTGTTCACCATGACACCAATCAATGTAAAATATGATATTTGAATGTCTTTACACAGGTGTTAATAAAGTAAAGTATGCTACAAGTCTATAAAACGAGGTTTTGAAATGATCGACAATCGATTGCTTGTGGGCGTGTCAAATGAAGGCGCAAAACCACGCCCACACGGAAATGAAAACATGAGCAGGTAAATTGGGTGCCAAAGTAAATCATACCTGCCAAATTATATGATTTCCCCATATTTTATAATAATTTCAAATAAAGTACGTCGTACTACAACTTTTATACAAGATTTTTTTTAATTGTGAACGATCTTACAAAGACCATTTTAGCTGAAATCCAGTTCGTGTCAACTGCTGGTAGCCAACGACAATTCTGCCCCCTACCGCAACTATTGTCACGGCAAACCAGCCAAAGTAATCCTTTATCTTTATTATAATTAATAATTTTTTTATTGCTGCGTATGGTCGGATTGATAAAAGTTTAACGTGCGCATGCGCGGTAAACTGCTTTTCCGGTTGTGTTAGTTATTTTTATCATTTCAAAGAATGTACGGCGTACTACAACTTTAATACAGGAATTGTAATCATTTATAAGGGAAGCTACTAGCCAAAGTTACAAGTAAAGTGTACACCAACCAAAGGAATTAAAAAAAAAATATTGTACTACACACCAAATTTCGGACTCGTTCTGTGCTATTATTTATTACCTTGGCCTGAACTGACGATGCTTGGCCGGGTGCCAGCCGAACCGTCTGCAAAGACAAGAACAGTTCGGTCGCCTCGAGGGTGCTTCGTCGTTGTTTGATGAAAGCGATTTAATCCTTAACGTCCTCTTTTAAACTGGTAATCTCACAATTCAACCCGGATAATCGTAAAAGTATATATTTACGTTGGATAAACTGTCGCTTGGCAGCAATTTCTTCTCCCACCGCTAGAGGGAGTCAGCGTACAATTAGCCACGTATACTACCTCACTTCAAAACCACGAGTGATTATACTTCATGCCAAATACGAACCAAAGTGTAATTTTTGTATCCCGTAACTTAGACCACTTAATTAAGTGCTATAACTCTTATAATTCCGTCCAAACATAACAACATAATGACAAAGAATGTTTGAAACCGTGTTTATTACAATTAGTTCACGTTCTTTTTGGTTTAATACTTTTTTTCTGATTCTTGTCAACCTACTTACACACCGGTAATGGAGCAACAGGCCACGTTAATGTGAGGTAAGACAATAATCTTGTGGCATCAGATGTACTTTTATATTTTACGGTGTACATTATGAAACATTAACATTGCAATTCTACTGGTGGGATTGGATGGGTAGGGGCTGTCTAAACTGCCACAGAAGAGCTGCCCGCCACAATATTTTCATACAGTGATACCTTGGCTTACGAACTTAATTGGTTCCCAGACAAAGTGTGTAAGGCGAAAAGTGTGTATCCCAAAAAATAATTTCCCATAGGAAACCATTAAAATGAGAATAATCCATTCCCAGGTCCCCATGAAACATAATTTTCGAATTTTGTAAGCCTTAAAACTACACAAAATTACCTTATTTTATGTATAATAAATGTTCTATGGTATTATAATGAAAGAAATAAAGTGTACTGTATTATAAAGTCGTTTTATTGACCTTTGTGATGGTTGTCGATGGCTTGATGGAATGGAGTAGCCGGTTTCATCAGCATTAAACACTTGATGAGGAACGTAGCATTCTTTCACTATCTTGAGGAATGATCCCTTGTAGGTGCTTTCTCTGCGCTAATTTTACCTAGTTCCACATCAATTGTGTACTGCTTAGCTGGGTTGAACGGGCTCGTTCGCGAACGACACATCATTCATTGTGGCAGCTCCGTGTGTATCCCGAAAGATAGTTCGAATGCCAAGGTAAAATTCCCATAAATTTAACGTTCGTAAACCGAAAAATTCGTAAGCCAAGGGGTTCGTAAACTGATGTCTCACTGTATAAGGCAGTCAAAACTCCAAAGAGGCCTCCCAAATATCACTTAGATCTTTTGTGCTTTGTTATAATGACACAGACCCGCTGAACAATAGCAGGTGAGAGAGTTCTCAGCTTTGACAGGTGTATGATGGCCCAGATAGGGCAAGTCACTTGTGTTGAAGGGAGTGATAGGCTTGTGTATATGTCTTTGGGATGTGGGCTGTATTGTTTTTAACAGGATGCGTGGATCAGGGTAGTATCAGGGATCATCGTATCAGTCCATCGCAAAGAACAAGCATCTACTGTGTATGTTTGTACATATAGTAGACTTTGACGCTTCAACAGCGATAACAAATCATGTTTTTTTTTTCCCCCCAAAAGCAGAAGATTGTTTTACAAACTGCAGACTTGGAGACTCGTGGCTTGAGGCCGACACAACCGAGGGATTGGAGGTCTGCTGGTGGGAGTTGCGGACTGTCACATCTGTTCCTGCCACTCCCTCGGGTCTTGGGAGCATGGGAAACTTGGAACTGAAAACAGCGCTTCTAAGGTGGGGGGGGGGAAGCTTCCCAAAGTGCACTTCATTTATCAATCGAGGTAAACTGAGCTAAAGGTTGGTCCTGTGTGTGTGTGTGTGTGTGTGTGTGTGTGTGTGTGTGTGTGTGTGTGTGTGTGTGTGTGTGTGTGTGTGTGTGTGTGTGTGTGTGTGTGTGTGTGTTACAACTTCTCCAATGATGCTTTCATTGGAGGAGTTGAAACACTGCTCCATTAATTCTAATGCTTGGAAAATGGGCACGTGGTGTAAACAGAAGCGTTATTGAGTTCTGCTTGCGTCATTGTATGCCCCCCCCCAAAAAAAAAAAAAAAAAAAAAACTATTTTAGCTATGTAAACATGACTTTTAAAAGTGGCGAGGGAAATCTTGTCGAAATCTTGTCGTTTCATAACCCCCCAACCCAGGGGTGTCAAAGTCATTTTTTGCCGCGGGCCACATTGTAGTTCTGGTTTCCTCTCGAGGGCCGTTATGAATTTGGGGAACCCATTAGAATGTTTAAATCCCTTCAAATATTACATATAGAGCACACAGCAAATTAATGAATAACTCGTTTTTTAATCTGAAGTCAAGAATAATGACTTTTATTGTGGTTGACATCCAAAAATATGAAATTTTGGCTCAGATTTTATCAATCATCATGGAATTTAACAAGTTTGATTTGCTTTCGCGGGCCGAAAAAAAATGATGTGGCGGATCGGTTTTGGCCCGCGGGCCTTGACTTTGACACCTGTGCCCCAACCAGTGTCTGAAACTCAAAGTTAGCGGACACTAAGGCAGACAACTCTGAAAAGTTGCCATCCCGGCCATAAAGTTGCTTGTCCTGATTTTTCACAACTCGCAATAACTCATATAGATAGAAAGCTAGCTAGATCGCTAATAATAATAATAATAATAATAATAATAACTATAATAATAATAATAATAATAATAATAATAATAATAATAATAATAATAATAATAATAATAATAATAATACATTTCATTTCTAAGCGCCTGTCAAAACTCTCAAGGTCACTTTACAGTCACAGGATCAGTTTTTCTGTGTGTGAGCAGAGGCAGCCACACACACCAGCGTTCACTCAAAGCTAACTAATAGATAGCTAATAGATAGCTAGATAGCTAGCGCGCTGATATTAATAATAATGATAATAAAGAACCAATATGTATGTATAGCATTTTGTTTTGGACAGCCACCCTAATTTCAAGATCATATAACTCCAGACCCATATCATTTAGGAATTAACTCTTTGTTTTTCCTGATGAAATAGGAAACTATAAGGTTTCTAACGCTGTATTGAATATTTATGTAGTTTTAAAACTCAATAATATGTGGGTCGTGGACTAGAGTGGACACATTTTTTACACGTCTGACAGTGAATGAGTTCATAATGTACTGTAATTGGAATTAAAAAAAAACATAACGAAACAGACACATAAATACTATATAAAAACACACAAAAAATTACTAATTAATCAGTTAATTAATACTTATCAGTTCCCACCCATTTTTTTTGCCCATCTTTGCGCGTAATGACATGACTTTTACCAGGGTGTTTATTTACATAACAGTATGTCCACTTGTTCTTAAAGACATCTTATAAGTACTTTTACAATCCTTGCCTTCCCCAAGAGATACCCGAGGAGGGCTACTGCTGGTTTTCTCAGCAAGGATCCTCAGGGAGTGAGGGGGGGGGGGGATTTGAGGGGTGCGAAACGTTGGCCTGGCGTGCTGTCGGCCTGCCGCGCCAGCGTGAGGCACATGGTGCCAACAGCTGCCTCGCTGAAATGCTAACCCTTCTAAATGCTTTCCCCTGTAAACAAAAGTAGGACCCGACACATGCCGGGGGGGGGCGAACAGGTTGACCCAGCTAACACCGTAGAGAAACCCACAATCCAGCTATCTACTCGCAAGGTATTAACTAGCTATTAGCTATCTATTTGCTAGCTACTAGCTATCAATTTCTTAAGTAATAGCTATATTTCCGCTAGGTATTAGCTAGCTATTCGCTATCTATTCGCGAGCTACTAGCCTTCGATTCGCTAGCTAATAGCTATCTATTTGCTAGGTATTAGCTAGCTTTTAACTATGTATTCGCTAGCTATTTGCTAGCTAATAGCTATCTTTTTACTTGGTATTAGCTATCTATTCGCTAGGTATTAGCTACCTATTAACTATCTATTCACTAGCTATCTATTCGCTAGCTAATAGCTATCTTTTTGCTAGGTATTTATTAGCTATCTATTCGCTAGGTATTAGCTAGCTATTCGCTATCTATTAGCTATCTATTTGCTAGCTAATAGCTATATATTTGCTAGCTAATAGCTATCTATTCACGAGCTAATAGCTAATTAGAAATGCTAAATAGCTAATATCTATTCGCTAGATATTAGCTAGCTGTTAGCTATCTATACGGTAGGTATTAGCTAACTATTTGCTCTCTATTTGCTAGGTATTAGCTATCTATTTGCTAGGTATTAGCTAGCTATTAGCTATCTACTCGCGAGGTATTAGCTAGCTATTAGCTATCTATTCGCTAGCTACTAGCTATCTATTCGCTAGCTAATAGCTATCTTTTCGCTCGGTATTGGCTATCTATTCGCTAAATATTAGCTAGCTAATCCTTATCTATGAGCTATCTATTCACTAGCTACTAGCTATCTATTCGCTAGCCACTGGTTATCTATTCACTAGCTAATAGCTATCTATTCGCTAGGTATTAACTAGCTATTAGCTATCTATTCGCAAGGTATTGGCTAGTTATTAGCTATCTATTCACTAGGTATTAGCTAGTTATTCGCTGGCTTGCTAGCTTTCTATTTATTTGAGTCAGAAAAAAACTGATCCTGTGACTGTAAAGTGACCTTGAGAGTTTTGAAAGGCGCTGAGAAATGAAATGGATTATTATTATTATTGTTATCATTATTATTTTCTTAGCCTCTTTTGCTAATCCTCAATTTGTGTCTATTTTGGGTGTAACTATTGGGGCGACGCGATAGCGTGTGAATGGCGGTAATCTCATCCCAACCTGCCTGTGGACTGCAGGGAGAGTGAGTAGGGCGCTTAAGTGAAACGCAAGGTCACGGTGACAGTTGTCGGACCCTCGCGCGTCCCATTTGGGCAGAAAGTGATACGGCGGACAGCTGAGGCCTCCTTGACTCTCTCAAGGGTTCATTCGGAGCATCTTTACATTCACTTTGCCGTAATGTAATGAACGTGGAACTGAATGGCGAGTGGAAATCTCAGCATCTGTGTTGATTGACGCAAACCCCGTTGACTGTTGATTGACACCTGTCATGATAAGAGATTCCTGTTTTTTTTTTTTTCAGCCACCCAAAACATTTTTAATTACGCATGCCATTCCAACTGTATTGCACCCGCTCACGCGCACCAACCCCGGAGAGCCCCTCTTGTTGGGGTACATACAAGGTGGTCCCTAAAATAAACAATGGGGAAACAAGATGAAGACACAAGATAGTCCATGATTGGAATCCATCTGGTCAAATATGATCTGTATGGGCTGTGTGTTAATGGTTGGGGGTCCGGTTTACCCTGAATAGAACCCCTATATGAGATTTTACATGGAACTTAATACTAATTACTGCTCACCCGCAAAAAAAAAAAAAAAAAAAAAACATCTAACTGACTGTTAAGTGACATTGAGAGTTTTGAAAGGCGCTTAAAAATGAAAAGTATGATTTTTATTTTTATTTTTATTTTACAGGTAACATCCGACTTACGACCGAGTTCCGTCCTGACCAAATGGTTGCAAGTCAAAATGGTCGTAAGTCAAAATCCATTAATAATGTTAAATAGACACTCAGAGGCGAAATTAATAATAATAATAATAATAATAATAATAATACATTTCATTTCTATGCGCCTTTCAAAACTCTCGGTCACTTTACAGTCGCAGGATAAATTTCTTCCTGTGGGTGAGCAGCGGCAGCCACACGCGCCAGCATTCATTCAACCCGGAAGTAACTCAAATAGATAGCTAGGTAGCTAGCTAGCGAATACATAGATAATAGGTAGCGAATAGGTAGCTAATAGCTAGCAAATAGAAAATACATAGCTTATAACTAGCGAATAGATAACTAATAGCCAGCAAATAGCGCGCAAACAGATAGCTATTAGCTAGCGAATAGATAGCCATCAGCCAGCGAATAGATAGCCATTAGCTTGCGAATAGATAGCTACATATATGGTTAAGATGATTTTATTTAATAATAATAATACATTTCATTTATAAGCGCCTTTCAAAACTCTCAAGGACACTTTACAGTCACGGGATGTTTTTTTACTGTGGGTGAGCAGCGGCAGCCAGTCGCGCCAGCATATATGATATTAATATTATTTCGGATTTTTCAAACCCGATGTCTTTAACGGGGAATTTGAATGGCTCACTTGTTGACAGATGCTCTTTAGCTTCTTTACCTTCTGTTTTTTATTTCCTCCCCCTTAGTTTGTCCTTTCTGTGCCACTTGTCACAGGTTTGTGAATTAGCACCCATTTCCTCCACTTTCTCACTGCGGGCTTGAAAAAAAAGTGTGTGAGTGTGCATCCGTGGGTGCGTGTTGCGGGGACAGCATGGAGCCAAGCCTTCCTGTGCTTTATTGTCCGACAGTGCTCATTAACGGGTGCGTACAAATGCGGCCATTTTGGCGTTTGCTACTGTTTGCGGGATTTAACAGGCATGGCGCTGTGGCTGTCATCATGTGATGCTCAAAAGTTTGTTTTTTTCATACGCTAGACTTCATTTAGCTGGCTATCTATTTGCTATATATTCGCTTTCTATTTGCTATCTATTAGCTAACTGGCCGGCTAGCTAGCTATGTATCTGGCTATCTATTAATGATATAGCTAGTTGTCTAGCTGGCTATCTATTAGCTAGCTAGCTTTCTATGTATTTGAGTTACTTCTGGGTTGAGTAATCATGTGATGCTCAAAAGTTTGTTTTTTTCGAATGCTAGAGTTCATTTAGCTGGCTATCTATTTGCTATATACAGTAAAGTCTCGTTATATCGATATTCAAGGGAGTCCGAAAAAATATCGATATAACCGGGACTATCGATATATCCGACCCTGTTTGCATGTAATTTTCTCCGTGCGTGCAGAGAAATAGTATCGATATAACCGGGACTATCGATATATCCGATATCGATATAACGAGACTTTACTGTATTAGCTTTCTATTAGTTATCTATTTGCTATCTATTACCTAACTGGCCGGCTAGCTAGCTTTCTGGCTGGCTATCTATTAGTTATATAGCTAATTGTCTAGCTGGCTATCTATTGGCTATCTATTAGCTAGATAGCTTTCTATGTATATGAGTTACTTCTGGTATGAGTGAACGCTAGCGCGTGTGGCTGCCGCTGCTCACCCACAGAAAAACTTCTGTGACTGAAAAGTGACCTTGAGAGTTTTGAAAGGCACTTATAAATGACATTTATTAAAAGTGTTATATATGATAAATATGGTCTATTTTATGATACAATTGCTTTTTAAAACTTTTGCTTCAATTGTATATATTTTAAAAAGGCATCAATTACTCATGTTTTTAAATGTCCAGAAACTGGCGAACAAACGTCACATTCCCGCAACTTCGCACACTCCTGAGAGACCTCAAAATGGCCGGCCCCATAAGCAAGTACACCAAGGTATTTGTGATATTTTTTTAATCTGAATATCCAGCTGTCTATCTAGCTAGCCACCTAGCTGGCTATCTATTTGCTATCTAGCAAGCTACTGAGCTAGCTATCTATTTGCTATCTATTACTTGTCTTGCTGGCTATCTAGCTGGCTGTATATTAGCTATATAGCTGGCTATTAGCTATCTATCTGGCTAGCTATCTAGCTTGCTAGCTATTAGCTATATATTTGCTAGCTTTCTATCTATTTGAGTTACTTCCCGGTTGAGTGAATGCTTATTATAATTATATTGTTATTTTTTAACCCTTTCATGCCTAATGTAACATGAAAACATGTATAAACTATCCACAGGAGAAACCAATGTTCCTAAAAGGGTTAATCTAAGCCAATATGTGTTTTGGTTTGATTTTAACTCTGTTTATTTACCGCACTCTCGAGGCTGACTTCTTCACAGCAGTGTCTGGGCATGTTTTACAATTACCTAAAAAAAAAAAAAGAATACGTTTCTAATGCAAACAACTCAAATACAATGGAGAAAGGTGATAATTGGGACACCTGAGGACCTCTGTTCTGTGCTTCACAGGTGTCTATATACTCCTGAGACAAAACAAACAGATGTGGAGGTCGGGGAGGGGGGGGGGTGAATAAGGTGTCAATGTTCCCCTAGATAAAAGCCAAGAGAGCTTTCCCACTCACTTATCTCGCAAGAGGCTGTTTTCCGACAAACAACGGCAAATTCCAACTGAGCGTGTCGGTAAACGCTAAGCCATCGAAACCGGCGAGGTGTGAGAAACCCTCACATTTATTATACTAATATGAATACATTTTACTTCTAAGCGCCTTTCAAAACTGTCAAGGACACTTTACAGTCACGGAATAATATTATTATTATTTTTTTTTGTGCGGGTGAGCAGCGGCAGCCATTCGCACCAGCGTTCACTCTGACCACAAATACAATAAATAAATAAATAAAAGTGAAGGTAACAGTAAAAATAAATATATAAAAATTGTAAATACAGTAAAGTCTCGTTATATCGATATTGGATATATCGATAGTCCCGGTTATATCGATACTATTTCTATGCACGCACGGAGAAAATTACATGCAAACAGGGTTGGATATATCGATAGTCCCGGTTATATCGATATTTTTTCGGACTCCCTTGAATATCGATATAACGAGACTTTACTGTATAAATATACATATAAAAATAATAAATACATAAAAAAAAATAGCCGTAAACATCTTTCTTGCATTATCTTTCAAAATGTGCTATTTGGATGAGTACTGTTTATGCTAAATGCAATGATTATCAATGACAAGCGTTAAGTTTATTTTATTTCAAAATGGCACCGCGAGAGTGGCTGCCTTTACAGCAACTCCATAACTGTATTTGTTTTTCTACTTCTTCCTTTCCTTTCCTCTTATTTTCATCACTCTTCTGCTATGAAATGTAAATTTCTCCACTGCAAGACTAATACATAAAATACAATACATTCTAATTCATATAATGATAATAATAATCATAATAATGACAACGACGACAATAACGACTACAATAATATTATTATTATTATTGTTAATACTATAAACAGTGTGCAGCAATAATTTGATGATGATCAGTTTTTCTTTAATGTAGGAACTTGACATGGTTGATTTGCTTTTGTGGACCACATAAAATGATGTGGCAGGCCGATTTTGACCCCCAGGCCTTAACTTTGACAACTGAATTTGTCAAAACATTTAGAACACGGATGTCAAAGTCATTTTTTTTTTTTTTTTTTTTTTTTTGCCGTGGGCCTCATTGTAGTTATGGTTTCCTCTCGAGGTCCGTTATGAATTTGGGGAAACCATTATAATGTTTCATCCCCTCCACATATTACATATAAAGCGCACAACAAATTAATGAATAACTAGTTTTCAAATCTGTAGTCAAGAATAATGACTGTTATTGTGGTTTACATCCAAAAATATGAAATTTTGATTCGGATTTTAGCAAGCATCGTGGAATTTCACAAGTTCGATTTGCTTTCGCGGACTGAAAAAAAAATGATGTGGTGGGCCGGATTTGGCCCGCGGGCCTTGACTTTGACACCTGTGATTTAGAATGACATTTCAAGCCTCGTTTTTCCCCTTATTTTTTTTTCCTTACTGCTTAATTCTAAAATTAGCAAGATGTGTATTTTTAGCAATCAAGCTAGCTTCGTAAATCAAACTCTATTCCAAAATTGTTTGAGAATACAACGCATTTGTGAAGCGTGCCCCCCCTACCCAATCCCTCCATGCACACCCCACCAGCTGTGACGGAAAGGAGGCGGGTTAAAGTGAGGGGAGGGGGCCCTGAACTCACCTCGAAGCTTCTACACTTCATTAAGAACTCTACAAGCGTCAAGTGAACATTGAAGCCTCGACTCTGTTCTCCACGAGGAATTACTGCTGGGGAAAAAAAAAAACTTTTTTTTGCGTTCGTCGTGTTTAATATTTTTTCTTTTTCCCTTCACGACGAACACCTGGATTTACCCCCCCCCCCTCTCCCCCACTTTCCTCACATTGTGGATCTATGCTGACCCTACACGGGACTCAAACGCAGTTTGCGAAGTAGAAGAGGAGGAATGTATCGTTGCTTTGCGAAATTAGCATTTCTCCTTTCGACCGTTATTTTCGTCTCACAAGGTAAAACGTAATTTTTGTACTTTTAAAAAAAAATATTGGGTGGTCGTGGGGCGGGGGGGGTGTGACGTTGAGTTTTTTGGGTGTGCAATTTGGGGACATGTGTGTCGCCGGGTCCAACCGACGACATGCACATTCGTAGTTACTGGGTTTAATTTGAACCAAATTGAGTTAACTTGGTATATTTTGAATATCTTAAGTTGTAAAATGTTACTTTTATCTATATAATCGACTATTATCCGTTTTGAACTTCACATAAAGTCGAACTTCGTTGAATTGAGCCGGTTTTGAATAACATGCAGGATAATAGAAGTTGTTGCGTGTCTGTAAGGACCGAGAGGGGGGGGGGCTCAAGGGGACTTTCCGGGTGGTTGGGGAGGGGGACACCTTTTGTCTGCATGTGTGGGAGAGTGTGTGTCTGCAAGGTGGGAGGGAGTCTCACTGTGGAAAGGGGGTAAACAATGCACGAGCAGAATGTTTTATGGCTCGTGCTGGACCGCTTTCTTTTGTTCCCTGTTTGAGACCAGCAGCTGCCGAGCGGTTTTTTTTAAACCTCCCACCCCCCTCCCGTCAAAGTGTGCTCAGCACCCCCTTAGGAAAGCCATTGCACCATCACGATGTGGATGCGGCGGCCCTCTTGTCCCACCTGTGGCCGTTACCCTTCCACCCAAACCCACACACACACACACACACACACACACACACACACACGCCACTTTCAATGTAAACTATGTGTATTGAATACATGATATGAAATACCAATAAAGTTTTATTGTGTGCATTCAACAGGTCTTAAATGCTCCCTGCCCACCGAGTCTTGCCTGAATGGAGGAAGATGTGAAGCCGCCCCCAATGGGAATGGAGACTGCAAGTAAGTCAATGAAAAATGTGACTTTGTTGAGCTATCTTGGAATTGGTGTACTTTTTAATCAGAATAATCATAATACATTTCATTTATAAGCGCCTTTCAAAACTGTCAAGGTCACTTTACAGTCACAGGATCAGTTTTTTTTTATGTGTGAGCAGCGGCAGCCACACGCGCCAGCGTTCAATCAACCCGGAAGTAACTCAAATAGACTGAAAGTTAGCTTGCTAATCGATAGCGATATAGCTATACAGCTATATAACTACCAGGAAGTAGCTCAAATTGATAAATAGATAGAAAGCAAGCTAGCTAGCCCATCGATAGCCAACAGATACCCAGCTATATATCCAGCCAGCTAGATAGTGAATAGATAGCTAGCTACATAGCTAGCTAGCCACCCAGATCGCTAGCTAGCCAGCCAGAGATACTAGGTAGCAAATAGCTAGCAAATGATATTAATAGTAATCCTAATAATAATACATTTCATTCATAAGGGCCTTTCAAAACTCTCATGGTCACTTTACAGTCACAGGATCAGTTTTTCTGTGTGTGAGCAGCGGCAGCCAATTGGCTAATGAGGATAGAAACAAGGGGGGGGGGGCAAAAGCATCATGTTGTTCCCATTCCAGCTTTTGGGCAACCTCTGCGCCCGGCACCCAGTGGCCTCTCGCTCCGATGTATTTTATTTCTATTTTATTTTTTAGTTAAACTCACCACAGGAGCCCATCGCTCCCTTAAAAACAGTAAAGAAAAGGTCTCCACTGGCCTCGAGATGTGCAGAAGGGGGCCCGTGGGACAAAAGCTCCTCCTACCCTGCCGTCGGTTAATGAATGCAAGACCCCCTCAACTGCAAAATGCGAGTACGCGTCCAGCTCTAAATCTTGTTTTTCTGCTCTTTCACTGGCTTGGGGGGGGGGGGGGGGCGACAGCTGGGGGGTCGCCCATTGTTGTGCAGTGGAGGGGGGGATAATGCTGCGTGACTAATCGGAGTGGGCCTTCCCATCATGCGCACAGACACCCCAAACCTCTGGCGTAACCCCCCCACCCCCACCCCAACAAAAAACACTACTTCTCTACATCTAAAGCTTACTGGATGGATTTAGTCCGCCCCTCCGACCTCAAGCCTTCGCCTCACTCGTGTGTGTGTGTGTGTGATCTCCATTAGAAGGCCAGATGGCTGCGAAATCTAATTGGTTTGGATGTCAACAGAGTCGCATTGATTGGACTAAAGTGCTGAAATTTAAAGGCAAACAAGTGGGACGTAAAGAATTAAAATCGTGGGCTATGTTCTGTGATTTCTGATTTAGGGATGAAGGTTTAAGACTATATGGGCAAAATGGTTGCCAGTCCATCACAAAATACAGACACTCCCCTACTTAGAACTACATTAAAGTCTCGTTATATCGATATCGGATATATCGATAGTCCCGGTTATATCGATACTATTTCTATGCACGCACGGAGAAAATTACATGCAAACAGGGTCGGATATATCGATAGTCCCGGTTATATCGATATTTTTTTCGGACTCCCTTGAATATCGATATAACGAGACTTTACTGTATTTGAGTTACGAACAACGGTACATATGAACATTTTTTGTAGTAACATATCAGAATCAGAATCATCTTTATTGCCAAGTATGTAGAACACACAAGGAATTTGTTTCCGGTTGAACACGCTGCACTAGTATCATCGTCCAAAAAATTGCAAAGAAGCACTATACAGTTCCATTTGGGCTACTGTTCAAAGAGTTAATGGCTTGGGGGAAGAAGCTGTTTAAATGTTTGCTGGACATATGTAGTATTCTCCCCAGTTATGCATGTACATATCTTTTTAGAGCATATACAGTAAAGTCTCGTTATATCGATATTCAAGGGAGTCCGAAAAAATATCGATATAACCGGGACTATCGATATATCCGACCCTGTTTGCATGTAATTTTCTCCGTGCGTGCATAGAAATAGTATCGATATAACCGGGACTATCGATATATCCGATATCGATATAACGAGACTTTACTGTATTTTATTAAATAATAATAGTAATAATAATAATAATAATAATAATATATATAATAATAATCCATTTAATTTCTAAGCACTTTTCAAAACTCTCAATGACACTTTATAGATAAGAACTTTTTTTTTTGTATGCGGGTGAGCAGCGGCAGCCATTCGCGCCAGCATTCATTCCACCCCAAAGTAACATAGCAGCAAAGTGAGGAAAGGAAAGAAAGAAGTAGAAAAAATAAAATACAGGAGCTGCTGGAAAGGTTTACGGTTTCATATGAATGTCCATGTGAGACAATCTCTTTTTTTGTCAATGGATGCTACAGCTTCGCGTTTGCTTTCAAAACTTAGCTTGTAGCAGATGTGGGCATTTCACCATGAGGTAGGTCTCTGATCCACTGGTGAAAAGGAGGCTTTTGTCTTCTCTTTCATCTAGAATTGCTTCATGTAATAAAGTGTTTATCTTGTACTCAAACATCAGAGAGTACATACGGGAAAGTCGCTAAGATTGCATAACTGTCCATGTTTTTATGTTCCTGTTGTGTTTATTATTTTGCTAAATGCTTATTTTTCAGTACAAACCAATACAGGTGACTTATACAAGCCTTAAACATATTTATATAAGCCTTAAACATATTTATATAAGCCTTAAACATACATTCCATACAAAATATAGCACTGAAGCAACTTACGAACAAATTCACCTTACGAACGACCGTTCGAAACGTATCTCGTTTGTAAGTTGGGGACTGTCTGTATGTAACGAAAAAAACAGCCTCCATACTCAGATTGATAGTTGTGAGTGCAGACGCTCCCCAACTTATGAACGAGATACGTTCTGAACGGTCGTTCTTAAGTTGAATTTGTTCGTAAGTTGCTTCAGTGCTATATTTTGTGTAGGATGTATGTTTAAGGCTTATATAAGTATGTTTAAGGTTTATATAAGTATGTTTAAGGCTTGTATAAGTAACCTGTAATGGTTTTGTGGTGGATACTGGGCGAGCTCTCACAGCGCCTCACGTCGGTATTAGCGGCGGAAAGATGCACAACTCGGAAAAAGGGGCACAATACAAAATCTAACTTACATCATCTCATCTCAGTTCAAACATTTTTCGACATGCCCGCAAACGTTCGTATGTCCCGTTGTTTGTAACTCGAATGTTCGTAAGTAGGGGAGTGTCTGTATCTCACCAAATATGGACATTTTGGCTTCGTATGACATATTTTCTCACCCGCTTCCCTTTAAAAAAAAAAATACAAGATGGAAAGAGGCGTTAAACTGATCTCTTAGTTCTTGCTGAAAAGTCCCTTCCTATATTGTGACTCCAGGGTGGCCCCCCATCTCCCCTACGCCACCCCCCCATGGGGCATGCGGTCGAGGCTGGCGCCTCTTTCTGCTCCGTGGGGACAAAGGGGGGGCATTGAGGATGCGATGCTACTAGCCCGAGGCCATCAATTCACAGTATCTAATCTGCACCCCCCCCCTCCCCTCCTGACTTCACCCCCAAACACACACTCTTGTCCACACGTGCGCATATGCTCGCATCACCACGGGCATCCTCCGCCGCGACAAAATGTTTCGCCGGGAGACTCGCCGCACAGCTTTACCGCATTGCGAAGAATCCTATCGCCATGTATTCGTGTCTCTGCGATGAAAGCATATGGTGATACAGTTGTCAAGCGTGGAGGGGGGGGGGGGGGGTAAAGATGAAAATCCTCTTTGGCTTCCCACAAGGCGTGAGAACGGAGTTTTAAATTCACCCGTCGGCTTAGTGTGGCCTAAACTGGTAATCATGTGTCTTTTTGTTTTTCCCGATGAGATTATATCCCAGAATCAAGACAATACCCCTTCCCCGCCCCTCTAAAATATCTGTCATTTAATCACCTGAGCATCATTTACCGACCCAGTAACATGGATTCGTCCATTTTTATATCATACGTCGTCTTGGTTTGTTTTGATGGGAGAAGCGGTGTACCCCAGGGATCAATCCCCATCCCGCTGTCATTCCCATTCACGCATAAACTGCAATGCCGAAAGTGCAAACCAGTCCATGGCCATGTGAGCCAATCCGAATGATGTTAGACTTATTAGCAAAAAATGTTGTGGTTGTCGTATCAAAACATCTCGCTCTTCCTGTTTCCCGCAAAATTTTACAGTATGATAATAATAATAATAATAATAATAATACAGTCGCAGGATACATTTCTTCCTGTGGGTGAGCAGCGGCAGCCACACGCGCCAACCTTCACTCAACCCGGAAGTAACTCAAATAGATAACAAGCTAGCTAGCTAGCAAATAGATAGCTAATAGCTAGCAAATAGATAGCTAATAGCTAGCGAATAGATAATAATAATAATACATTTCATTTATAAGCGCCTTTCAAAACTCTCAAGGACACTTTTCAGTCACATGATATTTTTTCTACGGGTGAGCAGCGGCAGCCACACGCGCCAGCGTTCTCTCAACCCGGAAGTAACATAAAGTAAAAAAAAAACTAATAATATGACAACACAAAGACACAGTAATTCATTTTTGTGTTTGTGTGTGTGTGTATTTATATGTGTGTGTTTGTGTATTTGTGTATGTGTGCATGTATTTGTGTGCGATTGTGCGTGTCTGAGTGTTTTTGTGTGTGTTTATGTAAGTGTAATTGTGCCTTTGTCTGTGTGTGTTTCTGTGTGTGTTTCTGTGTGTGTTTCTGTGCGTGCACGGCAAACTGCAGCTGCAAGACCGACAGGTGCTGCCTTTTACCCGAAAAGACTGTTTTTAACCAACAGTAATAAACGCAGGAAACACCTGTAGCGCTTAGCGCTTTGAAATGCAACATTTGACCAAAATAGACCCAGAGGCCGGCGCGGTGAGATCTCGCTGACCTTGCGTCGACTGGTCTGGGATTGGATAGTTTTTTTTTTTTTTTCGCTGGCAGAAGCGCCTTCCGTGGCGAGCTCCCAAGTGCACAAAGAGATCTTGCTCTGTCCCTCATGGAATGCTGCACTTGATTTGTCCTCCTGAGGGATTACCAGCGGGGGTCCAGGCTCAGCTCCATGCGACGCCTAAGCCCATCAGAAGTGTCCAAGTGTGTATCACTGAGTCAACTTTATTTAAGCTCTAAAGCCGGCGCTCCCCGAACTGGTTAGCCCCTCCCCCGATGCCTTGCACACACGCAGCGGTCATTTTTCGGGGCTTATAGGGCCACGTAACCCCCCCCCCCCCCCCCAAAAAAAAATAAAAAAAAAGGTTGCTAGCTCATTTGACGACAATAAGGTTAAAATCTTAGCGAAAGAAAATAGATGATTTGTAAGATGAGTAAAAGAAGCTATTTTCATAAAACAGCAAAACCCTTCACTAAAACGCCATGGCGGGGTGAGGTTCAATTTGGATATTTCCTAAAACACATTCTTATCTTAAGCCTGATCCCTGTTCCTGAAAATCAAATGAGACAAAAGTGGCAAACCTCTGTATGCCCTCTGCCCGTCTCACCACGGTGGGGTGCAGAGCTTTCAGCCGCTCCGCTCCCAAACTCTGGAACTCACTTCCACCCAACATCCGTAACATTGACTCCCTTCCTACTTTCTAATCTCACCTCAAAACCCACCTGTTTAAGATTGCTTTCATGGTCTAGTTTAATCTGCTGTTTTATTGTTTAATTCGTGATTTTATTGTTTTATGTATTGTTTTTATTGTAACGTGTCCTTTGGTGTTCAGAAAGGCGCTTGTAAATTAAATGTATTATTATTATAAATAGTTCTGCACGTTTGTATAATGATTCCATCTGTGCTTTAAGTCATTCATGAATTTATTCAAGAATTGAAAGAGCGCCAATTTGTTTGGCTTTTTTTTTTTTTTTTAACATGCTTGGGTGCCGATAAAGCGCTGGTCATGGCCTCTGACATTTTTTTTTCTTTTTTTTTTCCATGTTAGCGCTTTGTTACAGCTTTAGCTGTTGCTAAAGCGCTATATAAACCAATATGTATGTATTGGATTTTATTTTGTACATCCGCCCCCATTTCAAACTCAGATAACTCCAGACCCATATAATTTAGGAATTAACTCTTTTTTTTCTGATGAAAGAAGAGAGTATAAAGCATTGGTTCTTAACCTGTGGGGAATGCCCCACTAGTGGAGAATAGCGAGTTGGCCAAGTGGGGAATGACGGGTCATTTCATCAGTTGAACCAAATATTGATGCCCTAGTAGCTAATAAACAATCGCAAAAAAAGTCTCATTAAAACTGTATTTTTGACTTATCATTGTTGTTGTGAGGCCAATTGGAAAGTGGGGAATTGAGGAAAAAAAGGTTAAGAACCGCTTGTCTAAAGTGTGTAACGCTGTACTGAAGGTTTATAAATGTATTATTATTATTATTCAGAATCATAAAACCTTTATTCGTCCCACAATAGGGAAATTTGCAGACCACAACAGCAATTTGAAAGGGGATGGGGTGAGTGTGGGGTCCTGGTATTCGAATGAAAATGACAAAAACCCAGACACTGGAGTGGACACATTTTTTTGCACATTGTCCAAATGAGGTGTTGGATTTCTGCTAAAAGATTCACACCAAAAGATGGCCCTCAAAAATAATGTCAGCTGGTAAGGGTGTTGTGAAGTTGGGCCACTGAACGATCACCTGAATCCACAGCGATTGCAACGCCAATTGGCAGATGTTTGTTCACCAAATGAGGTGAAGGTATCACGTCGGGGGTCCCCCCACCCACCCACCCCTGTAAATCTTTCCGCTTGGTTGTTTTTTAGAGGGTGAAACAGGAAATAGCCAATGAATCCCGGTGACACCCACCCTCTGTCACTTTAGGATGTTTGGATTGGCTTTGTTCTTATTGCGTGAGTGTAAAATGAATCGGAATATGGATGGTGGAAGCGTGTCAAGCTCAACTGTATGTTGACCTCAAAAAAGAAATAAAAAATCCACAACGATGTATGGGTGGGGTGGATGGAGGGGGGGGGGGCAAAGTCACTGTCGAGAGTGGCAGATGGTGAGCCTGGCCAAGTCACTCGGGAGGGAGCGTGGGGATGCACTGCGAGAGGGGAAAAGGCAAAAGAACCACATAAAAAGCGCTTGGAAAGGGGGGGGTCAAAGGTCGGATGAGCATCTGCTTCGGTCCTTGGGGAACGGGGGGGGGGTGACATTGCATCGCCGGGAGAGACCTGTTGCCGTGGTGTGTGCATGTGGGTGGATCCTTTTTGACACAAAGATGTTGAGTCCCCCCGCCCAAAAAAAACTGAAACAGAAGGCATGAAAAACCCATGTCACCATTTTATTCCATTTTCTTGATATGCAATTAAAAAATCAATATTCTTTGCAATCATCTATTCAATAAGTCAGTCGATAAAGACATCGTATCAATATGTTCATACTCAAGGTGAAATTGAAATAATTAACTTACTTCCTGCCATTCACAAATTTATTCGGGAATTGAAAATATGACGCAGAGCTCCATTCCCGAATGTATTCGGGGTTGTTGTTTTTTTCATGCTTGGGTGCCGATAAAGCGCTGGCTATGGCCTCTGGCATTGTTTTTTTTTTCTTTTCCACAAGAGGGCAGAATGCTTTGTTCCAGCTTCAGCTGTTGTTAAAGCGCTATATAAACCACTATGTATGTATTGTGTTGTATTTTGAACAGCCGCCCTTATTTCAAGCTCATATAACTCCAGACCCATATCATTTAGGAAATAATTATTTTTCTAATGAAAGAAGAGAGTCTAAGGTTTTTAATAATAATAATAATAATAATAATAATAATAATTCATTTCTAAGCGCCTTTCAAAACTCTCAAGGTCACTGTACAGTCACAGGATAAGTAGTTCTGTGGGTGAGCAGCGGCAGCCACATGCGCCAGCGTTCACTCAACCCGGAATAACTCAAACAGATAGAAAGATAGCCTGCAAGTTAAGAGATAGCTAATAGCTAGATAGATAAATCGATAGATAGCCAGCTAGATAGCAAATAGAGAGCTATTTAGCTAGCTTGGTAGCTAATAGCGAGATAGTTAGATAGATAGCCAGCTAGATTGCATAGCTAATAGCTAGCTAGGTAGATAGCCAGCTAGATAGCAAAAAGAGAGCTAGCTTAGCTTGTTCGTAGCTAATAGCGAGATAGCTAGATAGCATAGCTAATAGCTAGATAGATAGCAAACAGAGAGCTATCTAGCTAGCTCGATAGCTAATAGCGAGATAGCTAGATAGCATAGCTAATAGCTAGGTAGATAGCCAGCTAGATAGCAAATAGAGAGCTATTTAGCTAGCTTGGTAGCTAATAGCGAGATAGTTAGATAGATAGCCAGCTAGATTGCATAGCTAATAGCTAGCTAGGTAGATAGCCAGCTAGATAGCAAAAAGAGAGCTAGCTTAGCTTGTTCGTAGCTAATAGCGAGATAGCTAGATAGCATAGCTAATAGCTAGATAGATAGCAAATAGTGAGCTAGCTAGCTAGCTCGATAGCTAAATAGATATATAGCGAATAGATAGCAAATAATAGCCAAACATTCATCTCGTTTGACGGGGAAAAGACTCACCAGCTGCATCTCCACGGCATTGAATGTTTATGTAGTCCTAAAACTCAATATTCTGTGGGTCCTGGAATTCCAGTGACAATGACAAAAACCCTGGCAATGGAGTGGACACATTTTTTGCACATCGTCTGGCAGTGAACGAGTTAAAATGGAGGATACTTCAAAGCCCCCATGAATGTCTTAGCAGTCCTGTGCCGATTGGAACCGTCTGGACTCCCCGCGGTGCACACGGGCCAGTTAAGAGGTCGCACCTCGCTAAAAGTCAACAGGGGAGGGTTTTGACAGCACCGTGTGACACTGGGGTTGTGGGGGGGCGGGTCTAGGGGGGGGGGGGGGGGGGGGCTGTAAAAAGGGGAGGGGGAAAGTTCGGGAAATCTTGGGGGGGGGGGGGGGAATAAAAGGAAAAGCGGTCAAGGGCTGAAGTGTGTTTGGGATGAGAAAATGGTACAAGTTGCAACAGCTGACTTCACATGAGTTCGTAATGTCCCTATTGGGGGGGGGGCTTTTCAGCATAGAGACATCTCCCCCCCCACCCGCCTCCACTGCAGCAGGGCGGGGGGTCTTGTAGGGGAGGAGTCTTGACCAACAGCTGCCCTCATTAACATGCGCACCTGCTCCCTGTGGAGACACAAACAGATGCCCCCCCCCCCCCACCCCGCAATCCAACAGACACAGGCCTAAATTCAAACCACTTCAGCCCCCCCCCCACCTTCACTAACAACAGCATTTCTAAGAGTAAACTTAAAACTATTATTCTTATCATCACCATCTCTATTGTTTTCTTATTTAAACACATTTTAGCATATCAGCACGGTGGCCTAGCGTGGTGCGCGTCTGCCTCACAGTTCCAAAGTTCTGGGTCGGAATCTTGAATCGGGCCTTTTGTGGAGCTTATGTGTTTTTCTGTTGTCGCGAACGCGTGATCTACTTTTTTTTTTTTTTACAATTAAAGGATGAGAAAAAAATTATTGATAAAAAAAGAATATAGATTGTATTTTTATTACGCACAATTATACAGTGGTTAAGATTATTTACATATACGTGGAATATTTGGTCACATTAATGACATTTTATTTTAATATGTGGCTGCCGCTGCTCACCCACAGAAAAACTTATCCAGTGACTGTAAAGCAACCTTGAGAGTTTTGAAAGGCACTTAGAAATTAAATGGATTATTATTATAATAATAATAATAATTATTATTATTTGCTAGCTACTTGCTACCTACTATCTCTGACCGGCTAGCTAGCTATCTGGCTGGCTAGCTAGCTATGTAGCTAGCTATCTATTCATTATTGTTATTATTATTATTAGTATTAGTAGTAGTAGTAGTAGTAGTAGTAGTGGTATTAGTATCATTTGCTAGCTATTTGCTACCTATTATCTCTGGCTGGCTAGCTAGCTATGTAGCTATTATTATTATTATTATTATTATTATTATTATTATTATTATTTATTGTACATGTACACCCAGGCTCAACTATATATTTTAAGTAAAAAAAGTCGCGGGTTATCCCATCCCACCCATTTCCAACGGAGCTTGTGCGCCATCTTGTGCATTTTCTGGGCGCTACATTGGAGTCCAGATGGCTCGAATTGATACAGGACTTCTTTAATCGATTGCAAACATGTATGCTTTCCTCTTCAGAACTATTTGAATCATATTCATCACTGAATGAGTAACAAAAAAAGCATCTTCTCCAGATCTGAACTCTCCCGAAGCCATTGTTTTGATTCTGGAGCAAGGCAGTTTGTGAAGGAGTATCCTGGCATGATGTCACGACAAAGGGGCGGGACTTTCTGAATCTGCCCAGTTTCGAGCTCATTTTGTGGCAGTTTTGGGACACTTTAAGTCATTTTTATTGGTGTTTTGCAGTTGACTAAAAATATCCTGCGTGTTTTGGGTATTTTGGATGCTATAAAACGTTTTTCTGATGTCAGCTAGTAAACAAAAAAATGGTGTCCGTTGTCCTTTAATGCTTGGTGGGCGGCATGGTCTCCTTGATCTCTGCGCTCATTCGCAATAACAGCGGACAATGCTGAAGCTGAAAGGTAACCAGGATAGGCCGGGATAGGCCCGACTCTCATCGCGATGTGTTTTTAAGGTTCACAGGGAATCTAATCCGGAAAAAAACAACACCCCCTGGCTGGAGCGGGTGGGAAAAAATCTGGGTGCCTCATTTCCAACTCGCCCTCGCATACCTTGTGAAGTGTGAGTCGCGAGATGTGTGTGGGTTTGGTTGGTTAATTTATGATCAATCAATATATGCTACAGTAGCCTTGAGTATTGGCAAATAAAATTTAAAACATTTTTTTTTCAATCATTTCTGAGTTCCTTTTGTTCATTTTTTTGGGGGACAATTTGATTTTTCATTAGCTACAAATCTAAAACGCAACTATCCCTTTCAGGTGTCCCAGCGACTACGTCGGCAACCGATGTCAATTCCCCAACCCGTGCAGTCCGTCACCATGCCGCAACGGCGGCGAATGTCGCGCCGTCTCCCACGGCAACACCTTCGACTTCCGCTGCGTTTGCCGACTTGGTTTCACCGATCGACTGTGCCTCACGCCGACCAACCACGCCTGCATGAGCTCGCCCTGCCGCAACGGGGGAACCTGCGATCTCATCACGCCTGCCGCCTTCCGATGCCAATGTCCGCCCGGGTGGTCAGGTAGGACAGGACGTTCAAATGGAAGCCAACGTTTATTTTTTTTTTTTTTTTTTTATTAATCTATTTATTTATTTTTTATTTGTTTATTCATTCACATTATTTGAGTTGTATTTTGTTTTTATTTTATTTGTATTTTATTTTCATTTTAATTTATTGTACTTTTATGTTATTTTAATTTTATATGTAATTTTATTTTAACGTTATTTACATGTATATTTTATTTTTATTTGTATTTTAATATTATTTTATGTTGATTTTACTTTATTATTTTATTTGTATTTTATTTTATATGACTTTTTCTTTTTTTTAAATTTATTATATTTTATTTGTTTTTTTTCTTTTATTTTATATCATTGTATTTTTATTTTATTATATTTATTTTTTTATTTTTACTGTAGTTTTATTTTATTTGTATTTACTTGTATTTTATTTGTCTTTTATTTGTTGTTTTTTATTTTATGTCATTTTATTTGTATTTTATTTTTTGTTTTTTCTTTTATTTTGTCATTTTATTTGTGTTTTATTTATGTTTTATTTTTATTAGATTTTAATTGTATTTGTATTTACTTGTATTTTATTTTTTTGTTTTTATTTCATGTCATTTTATTAGTGTTTTATTTGTTTTATTTTTATTGTATTTTTATTTTATTTGTATTTATTTGTATTTTGTTTTTTATTTTTTTGTTTTTTATTTTATTTCATGTCATTTTATTTGTATTTTATTTATGTTTTATTTGTTTTATTTTTATTGTATTTATTTATATTTTATTAGTATTTTATTTGTGTTTACATTTTTATTGTTATTTAATTTGTATTTTTATTTTTGTTTGTTTACTTTTTTATTTTGTTTATTCTATTTATTTTGTTTTATTTTTGTTTGTTGACTTGTCTATGTATTTATTTGTGTTTATTTATTCCCCTCTATGGCACCGCAGGCAAAACGTGTCAACACCCCAACCCGTGCGCCTCAAACCCGTGCGCAAATGGCGGCCAGTGCTCTGCGTTCGATTCCGCCTTCGTATGCAGCTGCCCGCCCTCCTTCCACGGTCCAACTTGCAAGCAGGACGTCAACGAGTGCGCCCACAGCCCGACACCGTGCCTGAACGGCGGCGTCTGCGTCAACGAGGTGGGCTCCTACCACTGCCGTTGCCCCCAGGACTACAACGGGCCGCACTGTGAGACTCGCTACGTGCCGTGCAGCCCTTCGCCGTGCCAGAACGGGGGCACCTGCGTTCAGAAGGGCGACAGTATCTACCAATGCAGCTGTCTGCCGGGTAAGGGGCTCTTATCAATACATACAAAGCGGTAGACTAACCACCGTTAAAGTTTGCTTTTCTTCTCCACGTTTTCACCCTTTAAGATTGGAAAATAAATCTGAGCAAGTGTAACCTAGCGAAACCCACCACTGATTTTCATTGTGTTGGCATCCAAAGCCAACGTTTTTTTTTTAAAGCCGTTTAAATATAACCTGGATGTCATTTCGACTCCTTAAAATTGGCCCAGCATTTTAGAATCCATTTTATTATTTATTCAAATAAGTTACTGAACATGGAGATTTATTATTTTATTTCTATTCATTCATTCGTTCATTCATTCTATTTTATGTTATGTTATATCATATGATATCATAAGATATATATATTGTATATTACAGGTAACATCCAACTTACGACCACCCGTACTTACCACCACGACTTCCAGACCCTATTTTTAAAATTTGAATTCTACGCCTGGCGCCGCAACGCGCTAGCAGGCCGGTAACGCATACATAATTTTGGCGAGCCAGCCAGCATCTCACTCTCGCACAGCAATCGACCGCGTGATGGCACCAGAGGGGGGAGTTTACGTGTCATTTAGCCTCTGAGTCTCTATTCAACATTTTGAATGTATTTCAATTTACGACCATTTTGGCTTACGACCGTTTGGTCAGACCGGAACTCGGTCGTAAGTCAGATGCTACCTGTATTTTATTATTTATTCAAATAATTTACTGGAAATGGCGATTTTTTTTTTTTTTTTTTTTTTTTTTTTTTTTCATTCGTTCCCTCATTCATTTATTCTATATTATATTATATTATATTATATTATATTATATTATATTATATTATATTATTGGTTTGGATTTGCCTTTATTATTATTTATTTATAATTATAATTATAATTATTTTATTATATTATATTATATTATATTGGATTGGATTGGATATGCCTTTATTAGTCTCACAGTGGAGAAATTTACATTTGTATTGTATTGTATTGTATTGTATGATATTATAAGATATCATACGATATGATATTATATTATTGTTTAAAGAATCACCATCCCTTTTGTTAAAAGGCATCAGCGTAATTCCAGCTGCATCATTTTGTCATATAAAAGATTTTCCAGCGGTTTGGTGTGTTTACGCAATCGGCTATCAACTCACTTAATAATAATAATAATAATAATAATAATAATAATAATAATAATAATAATAATTAATCGCATCCTGACTCTGTTATCAGGATTCACGGGCCAGAACTGCGAGCATAACATTGACGACTGCCTGGGCCACGGCTGCCTGAATGGCGGCGTCTGTGTCGACGGAGTCAACATTTACAACTGTCAATGTCCGCCTCATTACACAGGTAACCTTTGCTGACTTAATTCATTGTTTATTACCACACAGTTACACTAATTGTCAATGTGATACAAAATGCCATATTTCAGCACGCAAATTCAAATGCTGATTGTTTCAAAAATTGTTTTAAGAAAACAAATGGGAAGATGAACATGACGACATACCAAAATCTGAAAAAATAAAAGATTTAATGAACCAGCAAAATGCAGTGTATTGAAGAGAATCGACTTTTAGTGGAGGGGGGGGGGGGCGATTGAATGGAGTAAATGTGAGATTTTTTTTTTCAAATATGTGTAAAAAAACGTGAATTAATGGACACAAAAAAAACACAAAGAATAGACTTTTATGAAATAATGAATACAATTTGATGGAGCAAATATGATAATTTTTTTTCCTAATATAAGTCAGGGATAGTTAAAAAAAAAAGAAAACATGAATTAATGCACACACACAAAAAGACCCAAAAAATAGACTTTTAGGAAAAAAAATTAATGGAGAAAATATGAGTTTTTTTTTTTCAAATATAAGTCAGGGCTAGCTAAAAAAAAGAAAACATAAGTAATGCACAAACAAAAAAATGACTTTTAGGAAATAAGTTAATTCAATTTCATGTAATTAATAAAGTCAGGGCTAGCTAAAGAACATGAATTAATGGACCAATTAAAAAAAGACAAAAAAAACTAAAACAATTGACTTATATTTTAAAAAGTTAATTCACTATCATGGAGCAAATATAAGATTTTTTTTTCTCCCAAATATAAGTCAGCGCTTGCTAAAAAAACATGAATTAATGGACAAATAAAAAAGACAAAAAAAACCCCAAAAAGAATAGACTTATGAAAAAAAGTTACTTCAATTTCATGGAGCAAATATGATATTTTTTTTTCAAATATGTCTAAAAAGCATTAATAAATTGACAAAAAAATAATAATAATAGACTTTCATGAGACTTTTAAGAGAAATATTTAATTCAATTTCATGGACCAAATATGAGAATTTTTGGAAAAAAGAAACCATGAAAAAATGGGCAAAAAAGAAATTTTAAAGAAACTTTATTTTAAAGAAAATAAATATTTTAAAGAAAAAAAAGCACATTTTATTTTTGATTTTAAAAAAGAATTTTATGAAAAAAAGTTAATTCCATTACATGGAGCAAATATGAGAATTTATTTTCATGGCTAGCTAAAAAAGAAAACAAGAAATAATGGACAAAAAAAACTTTTAGGAGAAAATCGTTAATTAAATTTCATGAAGGAACTATGCATTATTATTATTTTTATGTGAGTCCAGGCAAGGACTAGCCCGTTGGTCCCAATTCCTCACCGCGGACCCTCTCAACCCGCCTGACTCATCATCATTTCATATTTCAGGCCAGTACTGCTCCGAAAACGTGGACGAGTGCGAATTGATGCCCAATGCCTGCCAGAACGGCGGCACCTGCCACGACACCCACGGGAGCTACCATTGCGTTTGCGTCAACGGCTGGACGGGTGACGACTGCAGCGAGAACATCGACGACTGCGCCAGCGCCGCCTGTTACCACGGCGCCACGTGTCACGACCGTGTCGCCTCTTTCTTCTGCGAGTGTCCTCACGGGCGAACCGGTATGACCCTTCGATGTCTTTTTCAACTGAAAATAAAATTTGTGAGCATTGTAAAAGCGCTAGCTTGTAAGCTAACATACAGTGATACCTCGGTTTACGAACCCCTTGGCTTACGAGCTTTTCGGTTTACGAACGTTACATTTATGAAAATTTTACCTTGGCATACCAACTATTTTTTGGGATACACGCGGAGCGCCACAATGAATGATGACAGACGACAGAGAGAGAGTGATAAAATGGATAGAAAACAGTGAAATTTGGACTCGTTTCAACTTTGATAGTTCAAAAGCAGAGTGTAGACTGCAAGGTTAAAATATCCCATCAATCAGGCTCCACAAATAACCCGCACAAGCCATCTGTACACTTGATGCCAAAAGCTATCAACCCAGCTAAACAGAACACACTTGATGAGGAACTAGGTAAAATTATCGCAGGGAAAGCACCTACAAGGGATGATTCCTCAAGATGGTGAAATAAGAAGGCTACGTTCCTCATCAAGTGTTTAATGCTGATGAAACCGGCCACTCCATTCCATCATGCCATCAACGACCATCACAAAGGTGAATAAAACGACTTTATTATAAAGTACAGTTTATTTCTTTTTAATTATTATACCACAGGACATTTATTATACATAAAATAAGGTGTGTTTTGTGTAGTTTTTAAGGCTTAGAAAATTAGAAAGTAGAAAATTAGGTTTTAAGAGGGACCTGGGAACGGATTATTCTCATTTTAATGATTTCCTATGGGAAATTATTTTTTGGGATACACACTTTTAACCTTACACACTCTGTCTGGGAACCAATTAAGTTCATAAGCCAAGGTATCGCAGATAAAAATGCAGTCAACGTCCGCAACGTTTTTTTTATTTTTATTTTTTTCCACCAATACAATGTTGCCGTGCAAATGACATTCTCTCCATAGGTTTGCTGTGCCACCTGGATGACGCATGCATCAGCAACCCATGTCAAAAAGGCTCCAACTGCGATACAAACCCCGTCAACGGGAAGGCTATCTGCACCTGTCCTCCAGGTTACACCGGCTCCGCTTGCAACTTGGACATCGACGAGTGCTCCCTCGGTACGTCCGCCCCCCCCCCCCCCCTTTCCTCCGAATTCACTTCTTACGCCGACGCGTGACATATTTTGCTCCGTTTAGGCGCCAACCCCTGTGAGCATGGCGGCCGCTGTCTCAACACCAAAGGCTCATTTCAGTGCAAGTGCCTTCAAGGCTACGAGGGCCCCCGTTGCGAGATGGATGTCAACGAATGCATGTCCAATCCGTGTCACAACGACGCCACTTGCCTGGATCAAATCGGAGGATTCCATTGTATCTGCATGCCGGGTATGAGCTTTCGGGAATCCTCAAAATAAAAAAAAAAGGGGGGGGTGACAGACGTAGACTCACGTTTGACCCGCCCCCCTGTTCAGGTTACGAGGGCGTTTTCTGCCATATCAACACGGACGAGTGCGCCAGCCAGCATTGCCTCAACAACGGCAAATGCGTTGACAAGATCAACTCCTTCCATTGCGAGTGTCTTCAAGGTGAGAAAACCCCCACATGGCATCCCTCAGGAACCCCCCCCCCCCCCCCCACACACACACACCATGGTGAAGTTAACTCATTCACTGCCAGACGCTGAGCAAAAATAAAAAATAAAAAAAATAATAATAATACATTTAATTTCGAAGCGCCTTTCAAAACTCTCAAGGTCACTTTACAGTCACAGGGTCATTTTTTCTGTGGGTGAGCAGCGGCAGCCACATGCGCTAGCGACACTCAACACGGAGTATCTCAAATACATAGAAAGTTAGCTAGCTAGCTAATAGATAACTAGTTAGCTAGCTAATAGATAGCAAATAGATAGCTAGATAGCCAAATCTCCCAGTTTCTTAAAAATATATATATATATATATATATATATATATATATATATATATATATATATATATATATATATATATATATATATATATATATATATATATGTTTTTAAGAAACTGGGAGATTTGGCTATCTAGCTGGCTACCGCGGTAGCTATCTATTTGCTATCTATTAGCTAGCTAACTAGCTAACTAGTTATCTATTAGCTATATATATATATATATATATATATATATATATATATATATATATATATATATATATATATATATATATATGTGTATATATATATATATATATATGTTTTTAAGAAACTGGGAGATTTGGCTATCTAGCTGGCTACCGCGGTAGCTATCTATTTGCTATCTATTAGCTTGCTAACTAGTTATCTATTAGCTATATATATATATATATATATATATACAAAGGAAAGTAAGGAAATGGTTAACCGTCCTCGATGAGAGAAAGATTAGCAAATTGTGGGGGCTATCGGGGGATTTTGTCCTCAAATTTAGCGCGAAAACCGGGGGCAGGGATTGGTTTATGGCTCGGCGGGCTGAGCCCATTGTGTCGCCTGAAAGAAACGTTGGGTGCACAGTAAAGCCAGGCGGGGGCGAGGGAAGGGGGCTTTGAGTCGTTTTGAAGTGGAGTGCTTCATTAGTAGTGTCTTTGAGTGTACAGACGCTCCCCTACTTATGAACATTCATGTTACGAACAATGATGCATACGAAAACATACGTAGTACTCTTTCCACTTGTACACGTACATATCTTTTTTATGAAATGTTTACTTTTCAGTACAAACCAATACAGATTACTTATACAAGCCGAAACATACCAGATGCTTATTTACACTCGTCAGCACCAAAAAATTCCAGGTTGAGTGAACGCTGGCACATGTGGCTGCCACTGCTCATTCACAAAACAACTTCATCCTGTGACTGTAAAGTGACCTTGAGAGTTTTGAAAAGCGCTTAGAAATGGATTATTATTATTATTATTATTATTATTATTATTATTATCTGGCTATCCAGCTGCCTATATGACTGGCTAGCTAGCTAGCTGACTATCTGGCTATCTATCTATTTGCTATCTGTCTAGCTGGCTATATATTAGCTATCTGGTTAGATATTAGCTGTCTATCTGGCTAGCAATCTAGCTGGCTAGCTATTAGCTGTATATTAGCTAGCTTTCTATCTATTTGATTTACTTCCGGGTTGAGTGAACGCTGGCGCGTGTGGCTGCCACTGCTCACCCATAGAAAAATGTATCCTGTGACTGTAAAGTGACCTTGAGAGTTTTTAAAGGCACTTAGAAATGAAATGGATTATTATTATAATTATATAAACCTTAGACATACATTCCTTACAAAATATAGCACAGAAGCAACTTACGAACAAATTCACCTTACGAACGACCATCTCGTTCATAAGTTGGGGAGCGTCTGTCGAGGAGGGGGAGGGGGCAATTTATTTTATTCTATTTTTTTTTATCAGTTTCTCGCCAACAAAAGACACTTTTTTTGGATTGCGCAGGATTCTCGGGGAGTCTCTGCCAGGTGGATATCGACGAATGCGCCAGCACCCCTTGTAAAAATGGAGGAAAGTGCACCGATGGGCCCAACATGTACACTTGCGAATGTGCAGAAGGTACATCGTCTCTTCTTTGATTCATATTTTTATTTATTTTGCACTTTTAAACTCCATTTTGTCTTTGCTTTTAGGATACACGGGGCAGCATTGCGAAACGGACATCAACGAATGCTACTCCGACCCGTGTCATTACGGCACCTGCAAGGACGGCTTAGCCTCGTTTACATGCTATTGCCATCCCGGTTACGCGGGCCGCTTATGCGAGACCAACATCAACGAATGTTTGAGTCAACCCTGCAGGAACGGCGGCACTTGCCAGGATCGAGAGAACACCTATATCTGTTCTTGCCCTAAAGGCACCGCGGGTGAGTCAGATGACGGGGGGGGGGGGGGGGGGGGGGGTATCGATTTCACAAACGTGGGTGGTTTTAATTTTTTTGAATTGGAAACCAGGTTTCAACTGCGAGGTCAACCTGGACGACTGCAAAAGCCGCCCGTGTGATTACGGGAGGTGCATCGACAAGCTAAACGGTTACGAGTGCGCGTGTGAGCCGGGATACACAGGTGAGAATCTACCTGAGGGGGGGTTTTTACAGGTGCCCCCCCCCCCTCCCCCTGAGCATAAGGAGGCGGATGTGACAGGTGGCCGGCGGGGGGTCCGTTCTGGCGCAACAATGGTGTCAGATTGCCTATGTGTGTGATGGGCTTTGAAATAACCCCCCCCCCCCCAAACTCCCATCCTTGCCAAAAACAAAAAAAAAAAATTGAAAAGAATTGGTAAGACGATCCTTGTAAAAGGGAACAAAGATTGTTAATGACATTTATTGTGTAATTGCACGGCGTTCTTGTCAACTTGGACCCGACTGAACCGGTTCTGACCGGTCGCGCCGTTCCGATTATTGTAAAACAGCCTCCCCCCCCCCCCCAAGGGTCTTTCTGTGCCGGCAAGGGGACAGAGGGCTATTGTAACTGATGAGGCGGTTGGGCCCCGCCCCTCCTGATTGATGAAGAGTAAAGGGAGGGGGGGGGGTCATATAGTGACCCCCCCCCCCCCTAGAGTGTTCAGAGGGGGGGGGGGGGGGGTTGATTGTTACTCGGCCGTGTGTGAAATGGGTCTGGCCTTCTGTCTCCGTAAACAAGTCGTGTGTGTTTGTGTTTGTATGACCAGTCTTGTGATGACCACTACCATTTGATACCATAGGTAGTGAGGACGTTTTTGACAAGTGAGGACCTTTTGGCCAGTCCACACAAGTTTTTCATTCTAAAGACTTCTCGAGGGTATATATATGCATCTGTTAAAGTTTCAGAAAGGTCCTCACAAATTCACCCAAAATGATTTTTTTTGGTGTGTATTTTCATTTCACTTGGACACACACACTTGTTGCTCACTGTGTGTGTGTGTGTGGGGGGGGGGGGGGGTTAATGCGAGGAAAAAGTTCATACCACAAAAAGTAAAATGATATATTTAACCAAATTCACTACAGGCGTGAGGACTTTGAATGTACCCATTGAGAAACCTCACTCCTGCTGTTATTTCAGTTTCAAGTCCACTTTTTATTCCTTTGTTTTTAAAGAAGTTGAAGGGGGAAATGGGGCGACATTTAGTGTTCAAATGGAACACTAGTTCTTCTCTAAACTTGTCAGCAAGGGTGGTCCTCACTCCTTATCTGGACCTCACAAAACCGTTGAAACAGGAATGCGTGTGTGTGTGTGTGTGTGTGTGTGTGTGTGAATTGGGGGAGTCGTTACCCCCCTCAAGCTCCTTCCTGGCAGTACCTCACCCCCCCTCCCCCACCAAAGCCCAACGCTCTTTCTGTCTATTCAACAGGCTGCCATTCAATCAATGGCGGCAAAGCAGAAAAGCCCCCCCGCCCAAGGGTCTACCAGGCCAAGTGCACACTGAGCTGCTCCCGCTCTTTTCAATTGAATGCTGAGGAGAGTTTTCAGTGGTGGCTTTCTATTGCCCCCCACCCTGAAAAAAACGGCACTTTGTCCAACTGTGTTTTGCCAACGTGCCGAAATTCATGTACAGGCATTCAAACCGCCCCCCCCCAAAAAATGTCTCGTTTTTATACCAAAACAACCCAAAAAGAATAATATCTTCTTTCCAGGAACAATGTGCAATATCAATATCGACGACTGCGCCATCAACCCGTGCCACAACGGCGGCACGTGCGTGGATGGCATCAACGCCTTCACCTGCCTTTGCCCCGAAGGCTACGACGACGCCACCTGCATGTCCCAAGTGGACGAATGCGGCAGTAACCCTTGCATCCACGGCCGATGCCAAGACCTCCTCAACGGGTGAGCACCACAAAAGCCATGAAACCCTTGAAAAAAAATATCATCGCCACTGACATTTTTATTTTGATTTTATTTTATTATAAAAGCTATAAATGCACCTGCGATTCCGGCTGGAGCGGCCCAAATTGTGACATCAACAACAACGAGTGCGAGTCCAACCCGTGCACCAACGGAGGAACCTGTAAAGACATGACCAGCGGCTACCACTGTACATGCAGAGCAGGCTTCACAGGTTAGCCTCCCGCGGCTAAATACCCCTTTTTTTTCTGGCCTTCAAACCAAGTCTAACCCCCCGTGCCCCCCGTCCCCCGGACCCCCAACTCCTTCCCGCAACAGGTCCCAACTGCCAAACTAACATTAACGAGTGCGCATCAAACCCCTGCCTCAACCAGGGCACCTGCATGGATGGCGTGGCGGGTTACAAGTGCAACTGTCAGCTTCCATACACCGGTACGAGACGTAGCCGCTTGCTTTATTAGCGATAGATTAGCTTCCTTCGCTAACGTTTTATCCTGCGTTGTTTATAATAATAATAATACATTTCATTTCTAAGCCCCTTTCAAAACTGTCCAGGTCACTTTACAGTCACAGGGTCGTTTTTTTCTGTGGGTTAGCAGCAGCAGCCACACGCGCCAGCGTTCACTCAACACGGAATAAAGATAGAAAGCTATCTAGCTAGCTGATAGATAGCCAGACAACTAATAGCTAGTTAGCTCGCTAGCTAATATGTTCCCTGGCTCAGATAGATAGGTAGCTAGCTAGCTATATAGCTAATAGACAGCAAGCTAGATAGATAGATAGCTAATAGATAGCTGGCTCGCTAATATGTTTCATGACTCATTGAGCTAGGTAGGTAGCTATATAGCTAATAGATAGCACTCTAGATAGATAGCTAGATAGCTAATGTTTCCAGACTCAAATAGCTAGGTAGGTAGCTATATAGCTAATAGATAGCAAGATAGATAGATAGATAGCTGGCTAGCTAATATGTTTCCTGACTCAAATAGCTAGGTAGGTCGCTATATAGCTATATAGCTAATAGATAGCAAGCTAGATAGAAAGATGGCTACTAAATAGCTAGGTAGCTAGCTATATAGCTAATCAATAGCAAGCTAGATAGATGCTACTAGATAGCTAGCCAGCTAGATAGCTAATATGTTTCTTGACTCAAATAGCTAGGTAGGTATCTAAGTTTGAGACTGTTTAACCAAATATCATCCTTTATTACTTTTATTTTTTTTAATAAAAAATAATAATAATAATACATTTTATTTCTAAGCACCTTTCAAAACTCTCAAGGACACTTTACAGTCACGGGATAAGAACTTTTTTTTTTGTGCGGGTGAGCAGCGGCAGCCATTCACGTCACTGTCCACTCTACCCGGAAGTAACACAGTAGCAAAGTTATGAAAGTAAGAGGAAAGGAAAGAAAGAAGTAGAAAAACAAAATACACACACACACTCCATCTTGAAGTAAAACATAAATAAAGAACAAATAATATGACAACACAAAGGCAACACATCATTCATGGCGCATGTGGCTTCCGCTGCTCACCCGCATAAAAAAAATATCCTGTGACTGTAAAGTGTCCTTGAGAGTTTTGAAAGGCACTTAAATGAAATGTATTATTATTATTATTATTATTATTATTATTATTACTATTATTCAGCACTTGCCGGACCCTGTTTGTGACATAAATCAGTTCTAGATGAAAGGGGAGAGGATCAAAACATCCTTTTCAGCAGTGGATCAGGGACGTCATGGTGGAATGTGCACGTCTACTACAAGCTAAATGTTGAAAGAAAACACATTTTTTTTCTACACTGTGTGGAAAGATGTTCCCGTCTGTCTCGGAGGGATAACAGTGAATGAGTGTTTTCCTTGGGTGGGGGGCTTAGGGGGGTGTTGCTAATATAAGCGGGAGAACTCCCCATTCCCGTTTCCGCCGCATCCTGTTTCCTGTCTGTGATCGCACAATAACAGGAAACAGGAAAGCCTTTCCTATTTGGTTAAGTCGTCATGGAAATGGATAAGGAAAGAGGGATGGAAACTGGGAGTGGGGGGGCGGGGGTTAATGGGGGTCCGCTAACTTACTCAATGTTGATGTTTTTTGTTCCCAGGTGAAAACTGTGAGACTTTGCTGGCCCCTTGCAACTTGAGACCTTGCAAAAATGGCGGACTATGTCAAGAGTCTGAGGACTACCAAAGTTTCTCATGCAGCTGTCCAGCAGGGTGGCAAGGTGTCTATTCTCATCCCCCCTTTTTAATTTTAATTTTAATTTTAATTTTAATTTTAATTTTAACCCCCCCCCCCCACCCCACCCCTCTTCATGCAATTAACCACGTTCTCCTTCCAACCAAGGTCAAACTTGCGAGATTGATATCAACGAATGTGTGAAAAGCCCTTGCCGCAATGGAGCTTTTTGTCACAACACCATGGGAAGCTACCAGTGCAAATGCTTGCCTGGCTACACGGGACAAAAGTGTGAGACGGACGTCGATGATTGCAAACCAAGTAAGGACCACGGATGTATGACACCCCACACCAAAAAATTATATATATATATATATATTCACATTTTTTAGGGGTAATTGAACATATAACGTAGAGCGTTGTTTTTTTCATGCTCGGGTGCAGATAAAGCGCTGGCCATGGCCTCTGGCAATGTTTCTACTTTTCCACAAGGGGGCAGCATTTACCCTTTTTCCATGTTAGCGCTGTTGGTAAAGCGCTATATAAACCAATATGTATGTTTTGTATTTTGTATTTTGTAAATGTATTTTTGGACAGCCGCCCTCATTTCAAGATCATATAGATCACACTCCAGACCCATATAATTTAGGAATTAACTCTTTTTTTTCTGATGAAAGGGTTTCTAACACTGTATTGAATGTTTATGTAGTCCTAAAACTCAATATTCTGTGGGTCCTGGAATTTGAGTGACAATGACATAAACCCTGGCACTGGAGTGGACGCATTTTTGCACATGTCTGGCAGTGAATGAGTTAAAAATGGATAATCATGAGATATATTTGAACGATGTGAAATTGAAAAAAATATATTAGGAAACAAATTAAACATATTATGTAAAATACACTATGAATCACACATTTTAGTGTCCTTGAGAATTTTGAAAGGCCCTTATGAATAAAATGTATTATTATTATTATTATTATTATTATTATTATTATTATTATTATTATTATTATTATTATTATTATTATTATGTCATTGAGAATTTTGAAAGGTGCTTATAAATGAAATGTATTATTATTATTATTATTATTATTATTATTATTATGTCCTTGAGAATTGTGAATGGTGCTTATAAATGAAATGTATTATTATTATTATTATTATTATTATTGTTATTATTATTATTATTATGTCCTTGAGAATTTTGAAAAGCGCTTTATAAATGAAATGTATTATTATTATTATTATTATTATTATTATTATTATTATTATTATTATCAGAATCAGAATCATCTTTATTGCCAAGTATGTAGAACACACAAGGAATTTGTTTCCGGTAGAACATGCTGCACTAGTATCGTCGTAAAAAAAAATGCTAAGTGGCACTATACAGTTCCATTTTGGCTACTGTTGAAATTATTATTATTATTATTATTATTATTATTATTATTATTATTATTATTAAAAAAAAACACTTGGTAAACAATTTAATGGGGGTTAGAAAGCAGCAAAAAGTAAGAGATAAAACATTTAGGTGTTAAATTAAAAACACACACACGCACACACACACACACACACACACACACACACACACACACACACACACACACACACACACACACACACACACACACACACACACACACACACACAAGGAACCAAAATTATATTAATTAAAGAACAAACTATATTAAATCAGCAACAAACAATACAAATACAAGAATATTGCAATACTACTGAGTCTAAGGTTTCTTACACTGCATTGAATATTTATGTCGTCCTAAAACTCAATGTTCCGTGGATCCTGGAATTCCAGTGACAATGACAAAAACCCTGGCACTGGAGTGGACACGTTTTTGCACGCGTCTGGCAGTGACTGAGTTAAATATGGTGGTCTGTAACATCTCCATTGGGCATCTTATAACTCAATTTCTCTGCATTTCAGATCCATGCAGCAACGGCGGTCTGTGCCGCGACGCCATCAACGCCTTCGCGTGTATCTGCCCGCCGGGTTTTCGCGGCAGCAGATGCGAGCAGGACATCAACGAATGCGAAAGCAACCCCTGCCGCAACGGCGCCAACTGCACCGACTGCGTCAACAGCTACACCTGCACCTGCCCGCCCGGTTTCGGCGGCATCAACTGCGAGATCAACACCGACGACTGCACCGACAGGTAGCTCGCCGCTACCGGCGACGTTGGCGAATGTATGGGTAAAAAAAACCCGGATATGACCTCTGTTTTGTTTGGCTAGCTCTTGCTTTAACGGCGGCACGTGCGCGGATGGCATCAACGCTTTCACGTGCCTGTGCCTGCCGGGATTTACCGGAAGCTACTGCCAGTATGACATCAACGAGTGTGACTCAAAACCGTGTCTCAACGGGGGCACGTGCCTGGACGGTTTCGGCACGTACAAATGCACCTGCCCGCCGGGTTACACGGGCGTCAACTGCCAGGTAATGGTTCACCTGCCGCCGCTGCCGAGTCTGTTTTTATAAGCATTCACTTAACCCAGAATAACTCAAATAGATAGAAAGCTAGCTAGCTAATAGATTGCCAGCCAGAAACAGCCAATAGCTAGATAGCTAATAGATAGCCAGCTAGATAGCGAGCTAGATAGCGAGCCAGATAGCTAGATAGCCAGCCAGATAGCTCACTAAAGAGCTAGCTAGCTAGATAGCGAGCCAGATAGCCAGATAGCTAGACAGCTAGATAGCTAGATAGATAGCGAGCCAGATAGCTAGCTAGCTAGATAGATAGCTAGCTAGCCTGCCAGATACCCAGCTGGGAAAGCTATTTTTGATTTCATTATTATATTTATGATTGTAGAAAGCTAGCTAGCTAATAAATAGCCAGCCAGAAAAGCTAGATAGTTAATAGATAGCCATCTAGATAGCTAGCTAGATAGTGAGCCAGATAGCTCGCTAGATAGCCAGCTAGAAAAGCTAACAGCCAGCCAGATAGCTCACTAGATAGCTAGCTAGCTAGATAGCGAGCCAGATAGCCAGCTAGCTAGACAGCTAGGTAGCTAGATAGATAGCGAGCCAGGTAGCTAGATAGCCTGCCAGATACCCAGCTGGGAAAGCTATTTTTGATTTCATTATTATATTTATGATCGTAGAAATCTAGCTAGCTCATAGATAGCCAACCATAAAAGCTAGATAGCTAGTTGATAGTGAGCTAGATAGCCTGCCAGATAGCCAGCTAGAAAGCGACCCAGATAGCTCGCTAGATATCTCGCTAGCTAGCCAGCTAGATAGCGAGCCAGATAGCTCGTTAGAGAGCCAGCTAGATAGCGAGCCAGATAGCTCGCTAGATAGCCAGCTAGAAAAGCTAACAGCTAGATAGCGAGCCAGATAGCTCGCTAGATAGCCAGCTAAATAGCCTGCCAGATAGCCAGCTAGAAAAGCTAACAGCTCGATAGCTATTTTTAATTTTATTATTATATTTGTGAACGTTCTCTGTTTGTTTGTTTGTTAGAGTCTCATACGCTGGTGCGATTCGTCCCCCTGTAAAAACGGGGGTACTTGTTGGCAAAAGGGGGCGTCCTACACCTGCCAGTGCCAAACCGGTTGGACCGGCCTCTACTGTGACATCCCGAGCGTTTCCTGTGAAGTTGCGGCCAAACAACAAGGTAGTCATTACTCATTATTCGGGAATGGCAGCTAATGAGTTAAGCACAATATTTCAGCGGGCTGATGTGAAACATAAGGCCCGTGGGCCGGATGTGGCCCGTCACTACATTTTATATGGCCCATCACAAATAAATGTGTGTTTTTTTGGCCCAGATCAAAAATTCATTCCATTCATTTCGGCAAGGAAATAAAATACAGTAAAGTCTCGTTATATCGATATTCAAGGGAGTCCGAAAAAATATCGATATAACCGGGACTATCGATATATCCAACCCTGCTTGCATGTAATTTTCGCCGTGCGTGCATAGAAATAGTATCGATATAACCGGGACTATCGATATATCCGATATCGATATAACGAGACTTTACTGTATAACTTTTTTTTTATTTTAAACATATATATATATATATATATATATATATCCAGTAAAGTCTCGTTATATCGATATCGCATATATCGATAGTCCCGGTTATATCGATACTATTTCTATGCACGCGCGGAGAAAATTACATGCAAACAGGGTCGGATATATCGATAGTCCCGGTTATATCGATATTTTTTCGGACTCCCTTGAATATCGATATAACGAGACTTTACTGTATATATATATATATATATATATATATATATATATATATATATATAATTTTTATTATTATTTTATTATATATTATTATTATATTATATATTATTTTTTTTGCATGAAGTAAACCTAAATTCGTTGGCCGCTATTCTGTGCCCTCAGGTGTCGAAGTGGCTCACCTGTGCAGGAATTCGGGCCAATGCCTCGATGCCGGAAGCACGCATTACTGCCGTTGCCAGGCAGGCTACACCGGCAGCTACTGTCAAGACCAAGTGGACGAGTGTTCCCCTAATCCGTGCCACAACGGAGCCGGGTGCACCGATTATCTCGGCGGCTACAGTTGCGAGGTACGCGACGGCTTTTATGAAGTGCCGACATGTGTTTGCGATACAAATGACTGACGTTGGTCTCTCTCTTGCCAGTGTCTCCCCGGTTACCACGGTGTCAACTGCTCAAAGGAGATCAATGAATGCCAGTCTCAGCCTTGTCAAAATGGCGGCACTTGCATCGATCTCATTAACACCTACAAGTGCTCCTGTCCCAGAGGAACTCAAGGTACAGTGATACCTCGGTTTACGAACCCCTTGGCTTACGAACTTTTCGGTTTACCAATGTTAAATTTATGAACATTTTACCTTGGCAGACAAACTATTTTTCGGGATACACACATAGCTACCACAATGAGTGATGTGTCGTTCGCGAACACGCCCGTTCTCCTAACAAGGAAATAGCAGCCGGCTTGTTTTTGTCCTCTATTCCCCGCCCCCAGTCGTCGGTTAAAGCCACGTGATTGGTCAAGAACGCAGCAGTGAGGGGAGGTGGTTTAAACATTAAAGAGACAGGCAGACGACAGTGAGACAGTTTCAACGTTGATAGTTCAAAGGCAGAGTGTAGACTGCAAGGTTAAAATATCAATCAGACTCCACAAACAACCCGCACAAGCCATCTGTCCACTTGATTCAAAAAAGCTATCAACCCAGCTAAACAGAACACAATTGATGAGGAATAAGGTAAAATTATCGCCACTCCATTCCATCAAGCCATCAACGACCATCACAAAGGTAAATAAAACGACTTTATTATACAGTCCAGTTTATTTCTTTAATTATAATACCATAGCACATTTATTATACATAAAATAAGGTATATTTTGTGTAGTTTTAAGGTTTAGAAAATTAGAAAGTTATGTTTTATGGGGACCTGCGAACGGATTATTCTCATTTGAATGGTTTCCTATGGGAAATTAATTTTTGGGCTGCACACTTTTCACCTTACACACTCTGTCTGGGAACCAATGAAGTTCTTAAGCCAAAGTATCACTGTACATAATTCTACTCCAGATGTCCGAAAAATAAAAACAAAAAAACATGTCATCAACCCCTCATCTGATACTTTCAGGCGTCCACTGCGAGATCAACCTAGACGACTGCAACCCGTTCAGCGACCCATTGACCCACGAGCCCAAATGCTTCAACAACGGCAAATGCGTGGATCGCATCGGGGGCTACCAATGCGTATGCCCGGCGGGTTACGTGGGCGAGCGTTGCGAGGGCGACGTCAACGAATGCTTGTCGGATCCTTGCGATCCCAGGGGCTCTTACAACTGCATCCAGCTCACCAACAGTTACCGCTGCGAATGCCGCACCGGATATACTGGTAACGATTTCTAACAACACCCTCCCCCCCTCCCCGATGTCACGTTTATGTCATCGGTTACCGACTATCTTTTCCTTTACCAGGTCAGCGTTGTGACAAAGTTTTTGATGGCTGCAAAGGAAAACCTTGCAGAAATGGAGGCACGTGTGCTGTGGCCAGTAATACTCCTCACGGCTTTATATGCAAGTGCCCGCCGGTGAGTGCATATTGGACATACTGTACCTTTTAGAGTACCGGTATTAATAATGTCATTGGAATAAAAAAAAAAAAATAATACAAAAATACAATGAAATAAACATATATAAAAAAACATAATAAAACATACAATTAATTAAACTAATATTTAAATTAATTTCGTTAATATAAAAACACAATTAATTAAACTAATATTTAAATTATTATTTTAATTAAAAAAATACACTTAATTAAACTAATATTTAAATTAAAATGTTTTAATACAAAAATTGAATTAATTAAACTAATATTGAAATTTGATTTTTTAAAACAAAAATACAATTAAATAAACAAATATATAAATGAAAAAAAACTGAATAAAAAATACAATGAATTAAAACAATATCCAAATAAAACTATTAAAGACAAAAATACAATTCATTAAAAAAATACATAAATGCAAAAAAAAAATACAAAATACAATTAAACTAATATCTAAATGTAAAAAAATAAATACATTTAAATGAACAAATATATAAATGAAAAAAAAACTAAAATATATTAAACTAATATCTAAATAAAAAAATAAACAAAAAAATATAATTCAATAAACAAAAATATAAATAAATACTATATATTTTTTTACATTTCTAATTCGCTGCCATCTCCGAATTAATTTGGGAATTGAAAAGTGTGACGTCGAACTCCATTCCTGAATTTGTTCTGTTTGTTTGTTTGTTTGTTTGTTTTTTTTTTGCGGGGGTGCCGATAAAGCACTGGTCAGACCTCTGGCAATGTTTTCCCTTCCACAAGGGGGCAGAATTTGCCTTTTGTCCATGTTAGTACTTTCTTACAGCTTCAGCTGTTGTTAAAGCACCATATAAATCAGAAGATAAAAAAGAAGATAAATCAATATCAATATTGTATTCTATTTTGTACAGCTGCCCCCATTTCATTCTCAGATAACTCCAGAGCCATATAACTTAGGAATTAACTCTTTTTCTTTCCTGATGAAAGAAGCGAGTCTACAGTTTCTTACACTGCAATGAATGTTCATGTAGTCCTGTCATTTTAATGAAAATGACAAAAACCCTGGCACGGGAGTGGACACATTTTTTAGCACATCGTCTGGCAGTGAATGAGTTAATAATGTAATTGGAATAAAAATAATAATAATGAAACAGATGAATAAATACTATTTAAAAACACACACAAAATTAACTATTATTGTACCTACGCTTGTCTGTGACTGTAAAGTGTCCTTGAGAGCTTTGAAAGGCGCTTAAAATGAAATGTATTATTATTATTATTATAATTAATCAGTTAATTAATTCATATCAGTTCCTATGCTTGCGTATTGATAAATGGTGACCCCCGTTTAAATCTGCGGTCTCCCCGTGTCCTCTTAGGGCTTCACCGGCTCCTCCTGTGAATATGATTCTCGCTCCTGCGGGAATCTAAACTGCAGGAACGGCGGCACGTGCGTATCAGGCCACCTGGGCCCGCGTTGCCTGTGTCCTCCAGCCTTCACGGGACCCGAATGCCTGACCTCCACCGACAGCCTCTGCGTCTCCAACCCGTGTTACAACGGCGGCACCTGTCAAATCACGCCGGAGGCGCCGTATTTCCAGTGCGCTTGTCCCAGCAATTTCAACGGCCTGTTGTGTCACATCCTGGATTACTCGTTTGTCGGCGGATTCGGCCGTGATATCACGCCGCCTCCGGAAGTGGAGGTGAGCTGCGAGAACCCCCAGTGCGACGAGTGGGCCGGCAACCATATCTGCGACTCGCTGTGCAACAACCACGCGTGCGGTTGGGACGGAGGCGACTGTTCCTTGAATTTCGACGATCCCTGGCAAAATTGCTCGGCGGCTCTGCAATGCTGGCGTTACTTCAACGACGGCAAATGCGATGGTCAGTGTAACAGCCCCGGGTGTCTCTATGACGGCTTTGACTGCCAGGGGCAGGAAGGGCAATGCAAGTAAGTCCTGGAAATTATTTAAAATCCTTTTTTTTTTCTAATGTAAATTTAAATATACAGTAAAGTCTCGTTATATCGATATTCAAGGGAGTCCGAAAAAATATCGATATAACCGGGACTATCGATATATCCGACCCTGTTTACATGTAATTTTCTCCGTGCGTGCATAGAAATAGTATCGATATAACCGGGACTATCGATATATCCGATATCGATATAACGAGACTTTACTGTAGTGATACCTTCGCTTACGAACTTAATTGGTTCCCAGACAGAGTGGATAAGGTGGAAAGTGTGTATCCCAAAAAATAATTTCCCATAGGAAACCATTAAAATGAGAATAATCAGTTCCCAGATCCCCATAAAACATAATTTTCTACTTTCTAATTTTCTTAAAACTACACAAAATATACCTTATTTTATGTATAATAAATGTGCTATGGTATTATAATTAAAAAAATAAACTGTACTGTATAATAAAGTCGTTATATTTACCTTTGCGATGGTCGTGGATGGCTTGATGGAATGGAGTGGCCGGTTTCATCAGCATTAAACACTTGATGAGGAACGTAGCCTTCTTCTTTCACCATCTTGAGGAATGATCCCTTGCGATAATTTTACCTTGTTCCTCATCAATTGTGTTCTGTTTAGCTGGGTTGATAGCTTTTTGCATCAAATGTACAGATGGCTTTTGCAGGTTATTTGTGTGGCCTGATTGATGAGATATTTTAACCTTGCAGTCTACACTCTGCCTTTGAACTATCAAAGTTGAGACAAGTCCAAATTTCACTGTTTTCTATTCATTTTGTCACTCTCTCTCTCTGTCGTCTGCCTGTCTCTTTAATGTTTAAACCACCTCCCCCCGACTGCTGCGTTCTGGACCAATCAAGTGCGCTTTTAGGGGTGGGGAATAGAGGACAAAAACGGTCGGCTGCCATTTTCTTGTTCGGAACGGGCTCGTTCGCGCGAACGACACACCACTCATTGTAGCGCTCCTGTGTGTATCCCGAAAAATAGTTTGTTTGCCAAGGTTAAATTTTCATAGATTTAACGTTCGTAAACCAAAAAGTTCGTAAGTCATGGGGTTCGTAAACCAAAGAATCACTGTCTTTCAAGCTGTTTCTGTAAATCTAACCCAGGCTCCTTTTTGTCCCACAGCCCACTTTACGACCAATACTGCAAAGACCACTATGCCGACGGCCACTGCGACCAAGGCTGTAATAACGCAGAGTGCGAATGGGACGGCTTGGATTGCGCAAACAACATGCCGGAAAAGCTCGCAGACGGACATTTAGTTCTGGTGGTCCACATTCCGCCGGAGCAACTTAAAAATCGTTCGTCGGCTTTCCTCCGAGACCTCAGCAGCGTTCTTCACACCAACGTGGTGTTCCGCCGCGATGCCAGAGGGGAGCCTATGATTTTTCCTTATTATGGCAACGAGCAGGACCTGGTGAAGCACAACGTGCTGAAGCGTTCAGCGGACGGTTGGCCCGAATGGGCGGCCATGCCGGCGAATGTTTTAAGTCAAATGAAGGACAGCGTGTCGACCATGGTTCGTCCACGCAAACGCAGAGAGCTGGATTCTCTGCAAATCAAAGGGTTTGTACCAATTTTTTTGGGGGGGGGGATTGTTAGTTTCTCAAAAATGTCAATCATACTTCAAATAAATGCAGGAATGGCAGTGAATCAGTTAATGGTGACTTCATCCAATCTGCGTTTACAATTTGTTTTTCTCCCTTTTATCGCAAAGGTCAATAGTCTACCTGGAAATTGACAACCGGCAGTGTTACCAGCAATCCAGCGAATGCTTCCAAAGCGCCACAGACGTTGCGGCGTTCCTCGGAGCGCTGGCGTCGAGTGGGAATCTCAATGTTCCCTATATCGAAGCTGTTACCAGTACGTAACTCACTCTTTATTGCCAGTTGTGACTTAAGTCTCCATCCTCATTCTTCTCGTCCTGACCTCAGCTTTTGACACCATTTCCCACCCTATCCTTCTCGACAGACTTTCCACCCTAGGCATCACCCACATCCCACTCCGCTGGTTTCACTCCTATCTCTCTGATCGCGCACAATTCATCCAAATCAACTCGTTCACCTCACGGTCCTCTCCGGTGTCCTCTGGTGTGCCTCAAGGGTCTGTCCTGGGGCCAATTCTCTTTATTATCTACCTACTTCCTCTTGGCAATATTTTCCGTAAGTTTGGCATTCACTTTCACTGCTTCGCGGATGACACCCAACTCTACCTCTCCAGCAAACCCGACGCTTCTCTTCCACCTTCATCCCTCTCTTGTTGCCTCTCAGAAATTAAATCCTGGCTTTCCCATAACTTTCTCAAGCTCAACAGTGAAAAAACTGAACTTCTTCTTGTCGGTACCAAATCCACCCTCCACAAAACTAACAGTTTCTCCCTCACCATTGACAGTTCTACCGTGTCCCCCTCCCCTCAGGTCAAGAGTCTGGGTGTCATCCTCGATAGCTCACTTTCCTTTCACTCCCATATTAATAACATTACTCGGTCTGCTTATTTCCACCTCCGTAATATTAACCGTCTCCGTCCCTCGCTCACCCCTCACTCCGCTGCTATCCTTATCCACAGTCTTGTCACCTCCCGCATCGATTATTGCAACGCACTTCTCTTCGGTGTCAATCAGAAATTTCTCCATAAACTCCAACTCGTCCAAAATTCTTCAGCCTGGATTATCACCAAAACCCCCTCCTTTCACCACATCACCCCTGTACTCCAGCAACTCCACTGGCTACCGGTTAAACATCGTATCGAATTCAAAATACTTCTGTTTACTTTCAAAGCCATCCATAACCTTGCTCCTCCCTATCTTTCTGACCTGCTTCAAATCTCTGTTCCCTCTCGGTCCCTCAGATCCTCATCCTCCCTTCACCTCTATGTGCCCTCTGCCCGTCTCACCACGATGGGATGCAGAGCTTTCAGCCGCTCTGCTCCCAAACTCTGGAATTCACTCCCACCCAACATCCGTAATATTGACTCCCTCCCTATTTTCAAGGCTCATCTCAAAACCCATTTGTTTAAAATTGCTTTCAATGTATAATTCTCTCTATTCTATTCTCTCGCTATTTTATTATTTATCATTT